>NW_027476818.1:0-134753 GCF_051020955.1 Megalopta genalis
ATATAAGAGATATAACTTCAATTGCAGACGAAACAAACGAGTTAGCTTCAAATCCATGCGAAACACATGAGTTAGCTTGAAATCAATGCGAAGTAGAAGGCATAGCTTCAAATCGTTACGAAACACATGATTTAGCTGCAAATCAATGCGATGTAGAAGATTGAGCTTCAAATCCATGCGAAACAAATGATTTAGCTTCAGATACTTGCGATATAAGTGATATAGCTTCAAATACAGACGCAACAAACGAGTTAGAAACAAGTCCATACATGACACATGATTTTTCTTCAAATACTTGCGATATAAGTGATATAGCTTCAAATGCAGACGAAGCAAACGAGGTAGCTTCAAATCTATGCGTTGTAGAAGGTTTAGCTTCGAAGCCATGCGAAACCAATGATTTTGCTTCAGATACATGCGATATAAGTGATATAGCTTCAAATGCAGACGAAACAAACGAGTCAGCTACGAATCCAAGAGAACCACACGATTTAGCTTCAAATAAATGCGATTTAGAAGTTTTATCTTCAAATACATGCGAAACAAATGATTTAGCTTCAGATACTTGCGATATAAGTGATATAGCATCAAATGCAAGCGAAACGAACGACTTGGCTTCAAATCCATGCTGAAGACATGATTTAGCTGCAAATGAATGTGATGTAAAAGGTTTAGCTTCAAATCCATGCGTCACAAATGATTTAGCTTCAAATCGATAGGAAGTAGAAGGCTTAGCTTCAAATCCATGCGAAACAAATGATTTAGGTTCAGATACTTGCGATATTAGTGATATAGCTTCAAATGCAGGCGAAACGATCGAGTTAGCTTCAAATCCATGCGAAACACATGATTTAGCTTCAAATCAATTGCGATGTATAATATTTAGCTTCAAATCCATGCGAAACAAATGATTTATCTTCAAACACTTGAGATATAAGTGATATAGCTTCAAATGCAGAAGAAACAAACGAGTTAGCTTCATATCCAAGTGAAACACATGATCTAGCTTCAAACAATGCGAAGTAGAAGGCTTAGCTTCAAACCTATGCGAAACAAATGATTTAGATTCAAATCCATGCGAAACAAATGATTTAGGTTCAGATACTTGCGATATAAGTAATATAGCTTAAAATGCAGACGAAACTAACGAGTTAGTTTCAAATCCATGCGAAACAAATGATTTAACTTCAAATCAATGCGAAGTACAAGGCTTAGCTTCAAATCCATACGGAACAAAATAATTTAGCTTCAAATCAATGCGATTTAGAAGGCTTAGCTTCAAATCCATGTGAAAGAAATCATTTAGGTTCATATACTTGCGATATGATTGATATTGCATCAAATGCAGACGAAACAAACGAGTTAGCTTCAAATCCATGCGAAATAAAAGATTGAGCTACAAACACTTGGGACATAAGTGATATAGCTTCAAATGCAGACAAATCAAACGAGTTAGCTTGAAAATTCATGCGATACACATGATTTAGCTTTAAATCACTTCGAATTAGAATGCTTAGCTTCAAATCCATGCGAAACAAATGAATTAGGTTCAGATACTTGGGATATAAGTGATATAGCTTCAAGTGCAGGGGAAACAAACGAGTTAGCTTCAAATCCATGCAAAACACATGATTAAGCTTCAACTCAATGCTATGTAGAAGGTTTAGCTCCTAATCCATGCGACACTAATGAATTAGCTTCAAACACTTGGGATATGAGTGTTATAGCATCAAATGCGGGCGAAACGAACGAGTTAGCTTCAAATCCAAGCAAATCACATGATTTAGTTTCAAATCAATGCGTTGTAGAAGGTTTAGCTTTAAATCCAAGCGAAACAAACGGTTAAGATTCAATCAATTGGGATATAAGTGATATAGCTTCAAATGCAGACGAATCAATCGAGTTGACTTCAAAATCCATGCGATACATATCATTTAAATTCAAATCTATACGAAGTAGAAGGCTTAGCTCCAAATTCATGCGAAACAAATGATTTAGGTTCAGATACTTGGGATATAAGTGATATAGCTTCAAATGCAGGGGAAACAGTCGAGTTAGCTTCAAATCCATGCGAAACATATTATTTAGCTTCAAATCAATGTGATGCAGAAGGTTTAGCTTCAAATCCAAGCGAAACACATGATTTAGTTAAAATTAATGCGCTGTAGAAGGTTTAGCTTCAAATCCATACGAAACAAATGATTTAGCTTCAAACACTTGGGATATAAGTGAGATAGCTTTAAATGCAGACGAATCAAAGGAGTTAGCTTCAAAATCCATGCGATACATTTCATTTAGCTTCAAACCGATACGAAGTATAAGGCTTAGCTTCAAATCCATGCGAAACAAATGATTTAGCTTGAAATCGATACGAAGTAGAAGGCTTAGCTTCAAATCCATGCGAAGCTAATGATTTAGATTCAGATACTTGAGATATAAATTACATAGCTTCAAATGAAGGCGAAACTAACGAGTTAGCTTCAAATCCATGCGAAACACATGATTTAGCTGCAAATCCATGCTATGTATAATATTTAGCTTCAAATCCATGCGAAACGAATGATTTAGCTTCATACACTTGGGGTATGAGTGATATAGCTTCAAATGCAGACGAAACAAACGAGTTAGCTTCAAATCCAAGCAAATCACATGATTTAGCTTCAAATCAATACGATGTAGAAGGTTTAGCTTCAAATCCATGCGAAACAAATGATTTATCTTCAAACACTTGGGATATAAGTGATATAGCTTCAAATGCAGGGGCAACAAACGAGTTAGCTACAAATCCATACAAAACACATGATTAAGCTTTAAATCAATGCGATGTAGAAGGTTTAGCTTCAAATCCATGCGAAACAAATGATTTAGCTTCAAACACTTGGGATATAAGTGAGATAGCTTTAAATGCAGACGAATCAAAGGAGTTAGCTTCAAAATCCATGCGATACATTTCATTTAGCTTCAAACCGATACGAAGTATAAGGCTTAGCTTCAAATCCATGCGAAACAAATGATTTAGCTTGAAATCGATACGAAGTAGAAGGCTTAGCTTCAAATCCATGCGAAGCTAATGATTTAGATTCAGATACTTGAGATATAAATTATATAGCTTCAAATGAAGGCGAAACTAACGAGTTAGCTTCAAATCCATGCGAAACACATGATTTAGCTGCAAATCCATGCTATGTATAATATTTAGCTTCAAATCCATGCGAAACGAATGATTTAGCTTCATATACTTGGGGTATGAGTGATATAGCTTCAAATGCAGACGAAACAAACGAGTTAGCTTCAAATCCAAGCAAATCACATGATTTAGCTTCAAATCAATACGATGTAGAAGGTTTAGCTTCAAATCCATGCGAAACAAATGATTTATCTTCAAACACTTGAGATATAAGTGATATAGCTTCAAATGCAGACGAATCAAAAGAGTTAGCTTCATATCCAAGTGAAACACATGATCTAGCTTCAAACAATGCGAAGTAGAAGGCTTAGCTTCAAATCCATGCGAAACAAATGATTTAACTTCACATCCATGCGAAACAAATGATTCAGCTTCAAATCAATGCTATGTAGAAGGTTCAGCTTCAAATCCATGCGACACAAATGAATTAGCTTCAAACACTTGGGCTATGAGTGATATAGCTTCAAACGCAGACGAAACAAACGAATTAGGTTCAAATTCATGCGAAACACATGATTTAGCTTGAATTCAATGCGATGTAGAAGGATTAGCTTCAAATCCATGCGACACAAATGAATTAGCTACAAGCACTTGCGATATAAGTGATATAGCTTCAAATGCAGGAGAAACAAATCAGTTAGCTCCAAATACATACGAATCACTTCATTTAGCTGCAAATCAATGCGATGTAGAAGGTTTAGCTTCAAATACATGCGAAACAAATGATTTAGCTTCAGATACTTGCTATATAAGTGATACAGCTTGAAATGCAGACGAAAGAATCGCGAAAGCTTCAAATCCATGCGAAACACATGATTTAGCTGCAAATCAATGCGATGTAGAAGGGTTAGCTTCAAATCCAGGCGAAACAAATGATTCAGCATCAGATACTTGCGATATAAGTGATATAGCTTCAAATGCCGTCGAAACTAACGAGTTAGCATCAAATCCATGCAAATCACATGATTTAGCTTCAAATCAATGCGATGTAGAAGGTTTAGCTTCAACTCCATGCGAAACAAATGATTTAGCTGCAAACACTTGGGATATAAGTGTTATAGCTTCAAATGCAGACGAATCAAACTAGCTAGCTTCAAAATCCATGCGATACATATCATTTAACTTCGAATCTATACGAAGTAGAAGGATTAGCTTCAAATTCATGCGAAACAAATGATTTAGCTTGAAATCGATACGAAGTAGAAGGCTTAGCTTCAAATCCATGCGAAGCTAATGATTTAGATTCAGATACTTGAGATATAAATTATATAGCTTCAAATGAAGGCGAAACTAACGAGTTAGCTTCAAATCCATGCGAAACACATGATTTAGCTGCAAATCCATGCTATGTATAATATTTAGCTTCAAATCCATGCGAAACGAATGATTTAGCTTCATATACTTGGGGTATGAGTGATATAGCTTCAAATGCAGACGAAACAAACGAGTTAGCTTCAAATCCAAGCAAATCACATGATTTAGCTTCAAATCAATACGATGTAGAAGGTTTAGCTTCAAATCCATGCGAAACAAATGATTTATCTTCAAACACTTGAGATATAAGTGATATAGCTTCAAATGCAGACGAATCAAAAGAGTTAGCTTCATATCCAAGTGAAACACATGATCTAGCTTCAAACAATGCGAAGTAGAAGGCTTAGCTTCAAATCCATGCGAAACAAATGATTTAACTTCACATCCATGCGAAACAAATGATTCAGCTTCAAATCAATGCTATGTAGAAGGTTCAGCTTCAAATCCATGCGACACAAATGAATTAGCTTCAAACACTTGGGCTATGAGTGATATAGCTTCAAACGCAGACGAAACAAACGAATTAGGTTCAAATTCATGCGAAACACATGATTTAGCTTGAATTCAATGCGATGTAGAAGGATTAGCTTCAAATCCATGCGACACAAATGAATTAGCTACAAGCACTTGCGATATAAGTGATATAGCTTCAAATGCAGGAGAAACAAATCAGTTAGCTCCAAATACATACGAATCACTTCATTTAGCTGCAAATCAATGCGATGTAGAAGGTTTAGCTTCAAATACATGCGAAACAAATGATTTAGCTTCAGATACTTGCTATATAAGTGATACAGCTTGAAATGCAGACGAAAGAATCGCGAAAGCTTCAAATCCATGCGAAACACATGATTTAGCTGCAAATCAATGCGATGTAGAAGGGTTAGCTTCAAATCCAGGCGAAACAAATGATTCAGCATCAGATACTTGCGATATAAGTGATATAGCTTCAAATGCCGTCGAAACTAACGAGTTAGCATCAAATCCATGCAAATCACATGATTTAGCTTCAAATCAATGCGATGTAGAAGGTTTAGCTTCAACTCCATGCGAAACAAATGATTTAGCTGCAAACACTTGGGATATAAGTGTTATAGCTTCAAATGCAGACGAATCAAACTAGCTAGCTTCAAAATCCATGCGATACATATCATTTAACTTCGAATCTATACGAAGTAGAAGGATTAGCTTCAAATTCATGCGAAACAAATGATTTAGATTCAGATACTTGCGATATAAGTGATATAGCTTCAAAAGCAGGGGAAACAAACGAGTTAGCATCAAATCCATGCAAAACACATGATTTAGCATCAAATCAATGCGATGCAGAAGGTTTAGCTTCAAATCCATGCGAAACAAATGATTTAGCTTCAAACACTTGAGATATAAGTGACATAGCTTCAAATGAAGACGAATCAAACGAGGTAGCTTCAAATCCATGCGAAACACATGATTTAACTGCAAATCAATGCGATGTAGAAGGATTAGCTTCAAATTCATGCGAAACAAATGATTCAGCTTCAGATACTTGCGATATATGTGATATAGCTACAACTGCAGACGAAACAACCGAGTTAGCTTCAAATCTATGCTATGTTGAAGGTTTAGCTTCTAATCCATACGAAACAAATGATTTAGCTTCAGATACTAGCGATAGAAGTGATATAGCTTCATATGCAGATGAAACAAACGAGTTAACTTCATATCCAAGCGAAACACATGTTTTAGCTTTAATCAGTGCGATGTAGATTGTTTAGCTTCAAATCCATGCGAAATAAATTGTTTAGCTACAAATACTTGTGATATACGTTATTTAGATTCAACTGCATGCGCAACAAACGAATTAGCTTCAAATCCATGTGAAACCCATGATTTAGCTGCAAATCAATGGGATGTAGAATGTTTAGCTTCAAATCCAAGCGGAACACGTGATTTAGCTTCAAATCAATGCGATGTAGAGGGTTTAGCTTGAAATCCATGCGAGACAAATTATTGAGCTTCAAACACTTGCGATATAAGTGATATAGCTTCCAATGCAGACGAAACAAACGAGCTAGCTTCAAATACAAGGGAAACACATGATTTAGCCGGAAATAAATGCGATGTAGAAGTTTTAGCTTCAAATCCATGCGAAACAAATGATTCAGCTTCAAACAATTGGGATATAAGTGATATAGCTTCCAATGCAGACGAATCAAACGAGTTAGCTTCAAAATCCATGCGATACATATCATTTAACTTCAAATCTATACGAAGTAGAAGGCTTAGCTCCAAATTCATGCGAAACAAATGATTTAGATTCAGATACTTGAGATATAAATTATATAGCTTCAAATGAAGGCGAAACTAACGAGTTAGCTTCAAATCCATGCGAAACACATGATTTAGCTGCAAATCCATGCTATGTATAATATTTAGCTTCAAATCCATGCGAAACGAATGATTTAGCTTCATACACTTGGGGTAAGAGTGATATAGCTTCAAATGCAGACGAAACAAACGAGTTAGCTTCAAATCCAAGCAAATCACATGATTTAGCTTCAAATCAATACGATGTAGAAGGTTTAGCTTCAAATCCATGCGAAACAAATGATTTATCTTCAAACACTTGAGATATAAGTGATATAGCTTCAAATGCAGACGAAACAAACGAGTTAGCTTCAAATCCAAGCAAATCACATGATTTAGCTTCAAATCAATACGATGTAGGAGGTTTAGCTTCAAATCCATGCGACACAAATGAATGAGCTTCAAACACTTGGGCTATGAGTGATATAGCTTCAAACGCAGACGAAACAAACGAATTAGGTTCAAATACATGCGAAACACATGATTTAGCTTGAAATCAATGCGATGTAGAAGGATTAGCTTCAAATCCATGCGACACAAATGAATTAGCTTCAAACACTTGGGCTATGAGTGATATAGCTTCAAACGCAGACGAAACAAACGAGTTAGCTTCAAATTCATGCGAATCACATGATTTGGATTCAAATCAATGCGAGTTAGAAGGTTTAGCTTCAAATCCAAGCGATACAAAACATCGAGATTCAGATAATGGCGATATAAGTGATATAGCTTCAAATGCAGACGAAACAAACATGATAGCTTCATATCCAAGTGAAACAAATGATTTAGCTTTAAACCATTGCGATGTAGAAGGTTTAGCTTCAAATCCATCCGAAACAAATGATTGAGCTTCACACACTTCGGATATAAGTGATATAGCTTCAAATGCAGACGAAACAAACGAGTTAGCCTCAAATCCATTCGAAACAAATGATTTAGCTGCAAATCAGTGCGATGTAGAAGGTTTAGCTTCAAATCCATACGAAACTAATGATTTAGCTTCATATACTTGCGATATAAGTGACATAGCTTCAAGCGCAGACGAAACAAACGAGTTAGCTTCAAATCCAAGCGTATCACATGATTTAGCTTCAAATCAATGCGATGTAGAAGGTTTAGATTCAAATCCAAGCGAAACACATGATTTAGCTTCAAATCATTGCGATGTAGAAGGTTTAGCTTCAAATCCAAGCGAAACAAATGATTTAGCTTCAAACACTTGGGATATAAGTGATGTAGCTTCAAATGCAGACGAATCAAACGAGTTAGCTTCAAAATCCATGCTATACATATCATTTAGCTTCAAATCGATACGCAGTAGAAGGATTAGCTTCAAATCCATGCGAAACAAATGATTTAGCTTCAAACACTTGGGATATAAGAGATATAACTTCAATTGCAGACGAAACAAACGAGTTAGCTTCAAATCCATGCGAAACACATGAGTTAGCTTGAAATCAATGCGAAGTAGAAGGCATAGCTTCAAATCCTTACGAAACACATGATTTAGCTGCAAATCAATGCGATGTAGAAGATTGAGCTTCAAATCCATGCGAAACAAATGATTTAGCTTCAGATACTTGCGATATAAGTGATATAGCTTCAAATACAGACGCAACAAACGAGTTAGAATCAAGTCCATACATGACACATGATTTTTCTTCAAATCCTTGCGATATAAGTGATATAGCTTCAAATGCAGACGAAGCAAACGAGGTAGCTTCAAATCTATGCGTTGTAGAAGGTTTAGCTTCGAAGCCATGCGAAACCAATGATTTTGCTTCAGATACATGCGATATAAGTGATATAGCATCAAATGCAAGCGAAACGAACGACTTGGCTTCAAATCCATGCTGAAGACATGATTTAGCTGCAAATGAATGTGATGTAAAAGGTTTAGCTTCAATGCGTCACAAATGATTTAGCTTCAAATCGATAGGAAGTAGAAGGCTTAGCTTCAAATCCATGCGAAACAAATGATTTAGGTTCAGATACTTGCGATATTAGTGATATAGCTTCAAATGCAGAAGAAACAAACGAGTTAGCTTCATATCCAAGTGAAACACATTATCTAGCTTCAAACAATGCGAAGTAGAAGGCTTAGCTTCAAACCTATGCGAAACAAATGATTTAGATTCAAATCCATGCGAAACAAATGATTTAGGTTCAGATACTTGCGATATAAGTAATATAGCTTAAAATGCAGACGAAACTAACGAGTTAGTTTCAAATCCATGCGAAACAAATGATTTAACTTCAAATCAATGCGAAGTACAAGGCTTAGCTTCAAATCCATACGGAACAAAATAATTTAGCTTCAAATCAATGCGATTTAGAAGGCTTAGCTTCAAATCCATGTGAAAGAAATCATTTAGGTTCATATACTTGCGATATGATTGATATTGCATCAAATGCAGACGAAACAAACGAGTTAGCTTCAAATCCATGCGAAATAAAAGATTGAGCTTCAAACACTTGGGACATAAGTGATATAGCTTCAAATGCAGACAAATCAAACGAGTTAGCTTGAAAATTCATGCGATACACATGATTTAGCTTTAAATCACTTCGAAGTAGAATGCTTAGCTTCAAATCCATGCGAAACAAATGATTTAGGTTCAGATACTTGGGATATAAGTGATATAGCTTCAAGTGCAGGGGAAACAAACGAGTTAGCTTCAAATCCATGCAAAACACATGATTTAGTTTCAAATCTATGCTATGTAGAAGGTTTAGCTTCTAATCCATACGAAACAAATGATTTAGCTTCAGATACTAGCGATAGAAGTGATATAGCTTCATATGCAGATGAAACAAACGAGTTAACTTCATATCCAAGCGAAACACATGTTTTAGCTTTAATCAGTGCGATGTAGATTGTTTAGCTTCAAATCCATGCGAAATAAATTGTTTAGCTACAAATACTTGTGATATACGTTATTTAGATTCAACTGCATGCGCAACAAACGAATTAGCTTCAAATCCATGTGAAACCCATGATTTAGCTGCAAATCAATGGGATGTAGAATGTTTAGCTTCAAATCCAAGCGGGACACGTGATTTAGCTTCAAATCAATGCGATGTAGAGGGTTTAGCTTGAAATCCATGCGAGACAAATTATTGAGCTTCAAACACTTGCGATATAAGTGATATAGCTTCCAATGCAGACGAAACAAACGAGCTAGCTTCAAATACAAGGGAAACACATGATTTAGCCGGAAATAAATGCGATGTAGAAGTTTTAGCTTCAAATCCATGCGAAACAAATGATTCAGCTTCAAACAATTGGGATATAAGTGATATAGCTTCCAATGCAGACGAATCAAACGAGTTAGCTTCAAAATCCATGCGATACATATCATTTAACTTCAAATCTATACGAAGTAGAAGGCTTAGCTCCAAATTCATGCGAAACAAATGATTTAGATTCAGATACTTGAGATATAAATTATATAGCTTCAAATGAAGGCGAAACTAACGAGTTAGCTTCAAATCCATGCGAAACACATGATTTAGCTGCAAATCCATGCTATGTATAATATTTAGCTTCAAATCCATGCGAAACGAATGATTTAGCTTCATACACTTGGGGTAAGAGTGATATAGCTTCAAATGCAGACGTAACAAACGAGTTAGCTTCAAATCCAAGCAAATCACATGATTTAGCTTCAAATCAATACGATGTAGAAGGTTTAGCTTCAAATCCATGCGAAACAAATGATTTATCTTCAAACACTTGAGATATAAGTGATATAGCTTCAAATGCAGACGAATCAAAAGAGTTAGCTTCATATCCAAGTGAAACACATGATCTAGCTTCAAACAATGCGAAGTAGAAGGCTTAGCTTCAAATCCATGTGAAACAAATGATTTAACTTCACATCCATGCGAAACAAATGATTCAGCTTCAAATCAATGCTATGTAGAAGGTTTAGCTTCCAATCCATGCGACACAAATGAATGAGCTTCAAACACTTGGGCTATGAGTGATATAGCTTCAAACGCAGACGAAACAAACGAATTAGGTTCAAATTCATGCGAAACACATGATTTAGCTTGAAATCAATGCGATGTAGAAGGATTAGCTTCAAATCCATGCGACACAAATGAATTAGCTTCAAACACTTGGGCTATGAGTGATATAGCTTCAAACGCAGACGAAACAAACGAGTTAGCTTCAAATTCATGCGAATCACATGATTTGGATTCAAATCAATGCGAGTTAGAAGGTTTAGCTTCAAATCCAAGCGATACAAAACATCGAGATTCAGATAATGGCGATATAAGTGATATAGCTTCAAATGCAGACGAAACAAACATGATAGCTTCATATCCAAGTGAAACAAATGATTTAGCTTTAAACCATTGCGATGTAGAAGGTTTAGCTTCAAATCCATCCGAAACAAATGATTGAGCTTCACACACTTCGGATATAAGTGATATAGCTTCAAATGCAGACGAAACAAACGAGTTAGCCTCAAATCCATTCGAAACAAATGATTTAGCTGCAAATCAGTGCGATGTAGAAGGTTTAGCTTCAAATCCATACGAAACCAATGATTTAGCTTCATATACTTGCGATATAAGTGACATAGCTTCAAGCGCAGACGAAACAAACGAGTTAGCTTCAAATCCAAGCGTATCACATGATTTAGCTTCAAATCAATGCGATGTAGAAGGTTTAGATTCAAATCCAAGCGAAACACATGATTTAGCTTCAAATCATTGCGATGTAGAAGGTTTAGCTTCAAATCCAAGCGAAACAAATGATTTAGCTTCAAACACTTGGGATATAAGTGATGTAGCTTCAAATGCAGACGAATCAAACGAGTTAGCTTCAAAATCCATGCTATACATATCATTTAGCTTCAAATCGATACGCAGTAGAAGGATTAGCTTCAAATCCATGCGAAACAAATGATTTAGCATCAAACACTTGGGATATAAGAGATATAACTTCAATTGCAGACGAAACAAACGAGTTAGCTTCAAATCCATGCGAAACACATGAGTTAGCTTGAAATCAATGCGAAGTAGAAGGCATAGCTTCAAATCCTTACGAAACACATGATTTAGCTGCAAATCAATGCGATGTAGAAGATTGAGCTTCAAATCCATGCGAAACAAATGATTTAGCTTCAGATACTTGCGATATAAGTGATATAGCTTCAAATACAGACGCAACAAACGAGTTAGAATCAAGTCCATACATGACACATGATTTTTCTTCAAATCCTTGCGATATAAGTGATATAGCTTCAAATGCAGACGAAGCAAACGAGGTAGCTTCAAATCTATGCGTTGTAGAAGGTTTAGCTTCGGAGCCATGCGAAACCAATGATTTTGCTTCAGATACATGCGATATAAGTGATATAGCATCAAATGCAAGCGAAACGAACGACTTGGCTTCAAATCCATGCTGAAGACATGATTTAGCTGCAAATGAATGTGATGTAAAAGGTTTAGCTTCAAATCCATGCGTCACAAATGATTTAGCTTCAAATCGATAGGAAGTAGAAGGCTTAGCTTCAAATCCATGAGAAACAAATGATTTAGGTTCAGATACTTGCGATATTAGTGATATAGCTTCAAATGCAGAAGAAACAAACGAGTTAGCTTCATAGCCAAGTGAAACACATTATCTAGCTTCAAACAATGCGAAGTAGAAGGCTTAGCTTCAAACCTATGCGAAACAAATGATTTAGATTCAAATCCATGCGAAACAAATGATTTAGGTTCAGATACTTGCGATATAAGTAATATAGCTTAAAATGCAGACGAAACTAACGAGTTAGTTTCAAATCCATGCGAAACAAATGATTTAACTTCAAATCAATGCGAAGTACAAGGCTTAGCTTCAAATCCATACGGAACAAAATAATTTAGCTTCAAATCAATGCGATTTAGAAGGCTTAGCTTCAAATCCATGTGAAAGAAATCATTTAGGTTCATATACTTGCGATATGATTGATATTGCATCAAATGCAGACGAAACAAACGAGTTAGCTTCAAATCCATGCGAAATAAAAGATTGAGCTTCAAACACTTGGGACATAAGTGATATAGCTTCAAATGCAGACAAATCAAACGAGTTAGCTTGAAAATTCATGCGATACACATGATTTAGCTTTAAATCACTTCGAAGTAGAATGCTTAGCTTCAAATCCATGCGAAACAAATGATTTAGGTTCAGATACTTGGGATATAAGTGATATAGCTTCAAGTGCAGGGGAAACAAACGAGTTAGCTTCAAATCCATGCAAAACACATGATTTAGTTTCAAATCAATGCGTTGTAGAAGGTTTAGCTTCAAATCCAAGCGAAACAAACGATTTAGCTTCAATCAATTGGGATATAAGTGATATAGCTTCAAATGCAGACGAATCAATCGAGTTGACTTCAAAATCCATGCGATACATATCATTTAAATTCAAATCTATACGAAGTAGAAGGCTTAGCTCCAAATTCATGCGAAACAAATGATTTAGGTTCAGATACTTGGGATATAAGTGATATAGCTTCAAATGCAGGGGAAACAGTCGAGTTAGCTTCAAATCCATGCGAAACATATTATTTAGCTTCAAATCAATGTGATGCAGAAGGTTTAGCTTCAAATCCAAGCGAAACACATGATTTAGTTAAAATTAATGCGCTGTAGAAGGTTTAGCTTCAAATCCATACGAAACAAATGATTTAGCATCAAACACTTGGGATATAAGTGATATAGCTTCAAATGCAGGGGCAACAAACGAGTTAGCTACAAATCCATACAAAACACATGATTAAGCTTTAAATCAATGCGATGTAGAAGGTTTAGCTTCAAATCCAAGCGAAACAAATGATTCAGCTTCAAACAATTGGGATATAAGTGATATAGCTTTAAATGCAGAGGAATCAAACGAGTTAGCTTCAAATCCATGCGAGACACATGATTTAGCTGCAAATCAATGCGCTGTAGATGGTTTAGCTTCAAATCCATGCGAAACAAATGATTTAGCTTGAATCACTTGGGATATAAGTGATATAGCTTCAAATGCAGACGTATCAAACGAGTTAGCTTCAAATCCATGCGATACATTTCATTTAGCTTCAAATCTATACGAAGTATAAGGCTTAGCTTCAAATCCATGCGAAACAAATGATTTAGCTTCAGATACTTGCGATATAAGTGATATAGCTTCAAATGCAGACGAAGCAAACGAGTCAGCTACGAATCCAAGAGAACCACGCGATTTAGCTTCAAATAAATGCGATTTAGAAGGTTTATCTTGAAATACATGCGAAACAAATGATTTAGCTTCTGATACTTGCGATATAAGTGATATAGCATCAAATGCAAGCGAAACGAACGAGTTGGCTTCAAATCCATGCGGAAGACATGATTTAGCTGCAAATGAATGTGATGTAAAAGGTTTAGCTTCAAATCCATGCGACACAAATGATTTAGCTTCAAATCGATACGAAGTAGAAGGCTTAGCTTCAAATCCATGCGAAACAAATGATTTAGGTTCAGATACTTGCGATATTAGTGATATAGCTTCAAATGCAGGCGAAACGATCGAGTTAGCTTCAAATCCATGCGAAACACATGATTTAGCTTCAAATCAATTGCGATGTATAATATTTAGCTTCAAATCCATGCGAAACAAATGATTTAGCTTCAAACACTTGAGATATAAGTGATATAGCTTCAAATGCAGAAGAAACAAACGAGTTAGCTTCATATCCAAGTGAAACACATGATCTAGCTTCAAACAATGCGAAGTAGAAGGCTTAGCTTCAAACCTATGCGAAACAAATGATTTAGATTCAAATCCATGCGAAACAAATGATTTAGGTTCAGATACTTGCGATATAAGTAATATAGCTTAAAATGCAGGCGAAACTAACGAGTTAGTTCCAAATCCATGCGAAACAAATGATTTAACTTCAAATCAATGCGAAGTACAAGGCTTAGCTTCAAATCCATACGGAACAAAATAATTTAGCTTCAAATCAATGCGATTTAGAAGGCTTAGCTTCAAATCCATGCGAAAGAAATCATTTAGGTTCAGATACTTGCGATATGAGTGATATTGCATCAAATGCAGACGAAACAAACGAGTTAGCTTCAAATCCATGCGAAATAAAAGATTGAGCTTCAAACACTTGGGATATAGGTGATATAGCTTCAGCTGCATGCGAAACAGACGAGTTAGCTACAAATCCAAGCGGAACACATGATTTAGCTTCAAATCAATTCGAAGTAGTAGGCTTAGCTTCAAATCCATGCGAAACAAATGTTTTAGGTTCAGATACTTGGGATATATGTGATATAGCTTCAAGTGCAGGGGAAACAAACGAGTTAGCTTCAAATCCATGCAAAACACATGATTAAGCTTCAACTCAATGCTATGTAGAAGGTTTAGCTCCAAATCCATGCGACACAAATGATTTAGCTTCAAACACTTGGGATATGTGTGTTATACCATCAAATGCGGGCGAAACGAACGAGTTAGCTTCAAATCCATGCAAAACACTTGATTAAGCTTCAACTCAATGCTATGTAGAAGGTTTAGCTTCAAATCCTTGCGACACAAATGATTTAGCTTCAAACACTTAGGATGTGAGTGTTATAGCATCAAATGCGGGCGAAACGAACGAGTTAGCTTCAAATCCATGCGAAACACAGGATTTAGCTGCAAATCAATGCGATGTAGAAGATTTAGCTTCAAATCCATGCGAAACAAATGATTTAGCTTCAGATACTTGCGATATAAGTGATATAGCTTCAAATGCAGACGCTACAAACGAGTTAGATTCAAGTCCATCCAAGACACATGATTTTTCTTCAAATACTTGCGATATAAGTGATATAGCTTCAAATGCAGACAAAGCAAACGAGGTAGCTTCAAATCTATGCGTTGTAGAAGGTTTAGCTTCGAAGCCATGCGAAACCAATGATTTTGCTTCAGATACATCCGATATAAGTTATATAGCTTCAAATGCAGACGAAACAAACGAGTTAGCTACAAATCCAAGAGAATCACACGATTTAGCTTCAAATACATGCGATGTAGAAGGTTTAGCTTCAAATCCATGCGAAACCAATGATTTAGCTTCATATAATTGCGATATAAGTGACATAGCTGCAAACGCAGACGAAACAAACGAGTTAGCTTCAAATCCAAGCGTATCACATGATTTTAATTCAAATCAATGTGATGTAGAAGGTTTAGCTTCAAATCCATGCGAAACGAATGATTCAGCATCAGATAGTTGCGATATAATTGATATAGCATCAAATGCAGACTAATCAAACGAGTTAGCATTAAAATCCAAGCGATACACATGACTTAGCTTTAAATCAATGCGAAGTAGAAGGTTTAGCTTCAAATCCATGCGACACAAATGATTTAGCTTCAGCTACTTGCTATATAAGTGACATAGCTTCAAATGCAGACGAAACAAACGAGTTAGCTTCATATCCAAGCGAAACACATGATTTAGCTTCAAATCAATGCGATGTATAAGATTTAGCTTCAAATTCATAGGAAACGAATGATTTAGCTTCATACACTTGGCGTATAAGTGATATAGCTTCAAATGCATTCGAAAAAAACGAGTTAGCTTCAAATCCATGCGAAACACATGATTTAGCTGCAAATCCATGCGATGTAGAAGGTTTAGCTTCAAATCCATGCGAAACAAATGATTTAGTTTCAAACAATTGGGATATAAGTGATATAGCTTCAAATGCTGACGAATCAAACGAGTTAGCTTCAAATCCATGCGAAACACATGATTTAGCTGCAAATCCATGCGATGTAGAAGATTTATTTTCAAATCCATGCAAAACAAATGATTTAGCATCAGATACTTGCGATATAACTGATATAGCTTCAAATGCAGGGGAAGCAAACGAGTTAGCATCAAATCCATGCAAAACACATGATTTAGCTTCAAATCAATGCGATGCAGAAGGTTTAGCTTCAAATCCATGAGAAACAAATGATTTAGCTTCAAACAATTGTGATATAAGTGATATAGCTTCAAACGCAGCCGAAGCAAACGAGTTAGCTTCAAATCCAAGCGAATCACATGACTTAGCATCAAATGAATGCGATGTAGAACGTTTAGATTCAAGTCCATGCGAAACAAATGATATAGCTTCAAACGATTGGGATATAAGTGATGTAGCTTCAAACACTTGAGATATAAGTGATATAGCTTCAAATGCAGCCAAAACCAACGAGTTAGTTTCAAATACAAGCGAATCACATGATTTAGCTTCAAATCAATGCGATGTAGAACGTTTAGATTCAAGTCCATGCGAAACAAATGATTTAGCTTCAAACAATTGGGATATAATTGATATAGCTTCAAATGCTGACGAATCAAACGAGTTAGCTTCAAAATCCATGCGATACATATCATTTAACTTCAAATCGATATGAAGTAGAAGGGTTAGCTTCAAATCCATGCGAAACAAATGATTTAACTTGAAATCGATACGAAGTAGAAGGCTTAGCTTCAAATCCATGCGAAGCTAATGATTTAGATTCAGATACTTGAGATATAAATTATATAGCTTCAAATGAAGGCGAAACTAACGAGTTAGCTTCAAATCCATGCGAAACACATGATTTAGCTGCAAATCCATGCTATGTATAATATTTAGCTTCAAATCCATGCGAAACGAATGATTTAGCTTCATACACTTGGGGTATGAGTGATATAGCTTCAAATGCAGACGAAACAAACGAGTTAGCTTCAAATCCAAGCAAATCACATGATTTAGCTTCAAATCAATACGATGTAGAAGGTTTAGCTTCAAATCCATGCGAAACAAATGATTCAGCTTCAAACACTTGAGATATAAGTGATATAGCTTCAAATGCAGACGAAACAAAAGAGTTAGCTTCATATCCAAGTGAAACACATGATCTAGCTTCAAACAATGCGAAGTAGAAGGCTTAGCTTCAAATCCATGCGAAACAAATGATTTAACTTCAAATCCATGCGAAACAAATGATTCAGCTTCAAATCAATGCTATGTAGAAGGTTTAGCTTCAAATCCATGCGACACAAATGAATTAGCTTCAAACACTTGGGCTATGAGTGATATAGCTTCAAACGCAGACGAAACAAACGAATTAGGTTCAAATTCATGCGAAACACATGATTTAGCTTGAAATCAATGCGATGTAGAAGGATTAGCTTCAAATCCATGCGACACAAATGAATTAGCTTCAAACACTTGGGCTATGAGTGATATAGCTTCAAACGCAGACGAAACAAACGAGTTAGCTTCAAATTCATGCGAATCACATGATTTGGATTCAAATCAATGCGAGTTAGAAGGTTTAGCTTCAAATCCAAGCGATACAAAACATCGAGATTCAGATAATGGCGATATAAGTGATATAGCTTCAAATGCAGACGAAACAAACATGATAGCTTCATATCCAAGTGAAACAAATGATTTAGCTTTAAACCATTGCGATGTAGAAGGTTTAGCTTCAAATCCATCCGAAACAAATGATTGAGCTTCACACACTTCGGATATAAGTGATATAGCTTCAAATGCAGACGAAACAAACGAGTTAGCCTCAAATCCATTCGAAACAAATGATTTAGCTGCAAATCAGTGCGATGTAGAAGGTTTAGCTTCAAATCCATACGAAACCAATGATTTAGCTTCATATACTTGCGATATAAGTGACATAGCTTCAAGCGGAGACGAAACAAACGAGTTAGCTTCAAATCCAAGCGTATCACATGATTTAGCTTCAAATCAATGCGATGTAGAAGGTTTAGATTCAAATCCAAGCGAAACACATGGTTTAGCTTCAAATCATTGCGATGTAGAAGGTTTAGCTTCAAATCCAAGCGAAACAAATGATTTAGCTTCAAACGCTTGGGATATAAGTGATGTAGCTTCAAATGCAGACAAATCAAACGAGTTAGCTTCAAAATCCATGCTATACATATCATTTAGCTTCAAATCGATACCCAGTAGAAGGATTAGCTTCAAATCCATGCGAAACAAATGATTTAGCTTCAAATACTTGGGGTATAAGAGATATAACTTCAATTGCAGACGAAACAAACGAGTTAGCTTCAAATCCATGCGAAACACATGAGTTAGCTTGAAATCAATGCGAAGTAGAAGGCATAGCTTCAAATCCTTACGAAACACATGATTTAGCTGCAAATCAATGCGATGTAGAAGATTGAGCTTCAAATCCATGCGAAACAAATGATTTAGCTTCAGATACTTGCGATATAAGTGATATAGCTTCAAATACAGACGCAACAAACGAGTTAGAGTCAAGTCCATACATGACACATGATTTTTCTTCAAATACTTGCGATATAAGTGATATAGCTTCAAATGCAAACGAAGCAAACGAGGTAGCTTCAAATCTATGCGTTGTAGAAGGTTTAGCTTCGAAGCCATGCGAAACCAATGATTTTGCTTCAGATACATGCGATATAAGTGATATAGCTTCAAATGCAGACGAAACAAACGAGTCAGCTACGAATCCAAGAGAACCACACGATTTAGCTTCAAATAAATGCGATTTAGAAGGTTTATCTTCAAATACATGCGAAACAAATGATTTAGCTTCAGATACTTGCGATATAAGTGATATAGCATCAAATGCAAGCGAAACGAACGACTTGGCTTCAAATCCATGCTGAAGACATGATTTAGCTGCAAATGAATGTGATGTAAAAGGTTTAGCTTCAAATCCATGCGTCACAAATGATTTAGCTTCAAATCGATACGAAGTAGAAGGCTTAGCTTCAAATCCATGCGAAACAAATGATTTAGGTTCAGATACTTGCGATATTAGTGATATAGCTTCAAATGCAGGCGAAACGATCGAGTTAGCTTCAAATCCATGCGAAACACATGATTTAGCTTCAAATCAATTGCGATGTATAATATTTAGCTTCAAATCCATGCGAAACAAATGATTTAGCTTCAAACACTTGAGATATAAGTGATATAGCTTCAAATGCAGAAGAAACAAACGAGTTAGCTTCATATCCACGTGAAACACATGATCTAGCTTCAAACAATGCGAAGTAGAAGGCTTAGCTTCAAACCTATGCGAAACAAATGATTTAGATTCAAATCCATGCGAAACAAATGATTTAGGTTCAGATACTTGCGATATAAGTAATATAGCTTAAAATGCAGGCGAAACTAACGAGTTAGTTTCAAATCCATGCGAAACAAATGATTTAACTTCAAATCAATGCGAAGTACAAGGCTTAGCTTCAAATCCATACGGAACAAAATAATTTAGCTTCAAATCAATGCGATTTAGAAGGCTTAGCTTCAAATCCATGTGAAAGAAATCATTTAGGTTCATATACTTGCGATATGATTGATATTGCATCAAATGCAGACGAAACAAACGAGTTAGCTTCAAATCCATGCGAAATAAAAGATTGAGCTTCAAACACTTGGGATATAGGTGATATAGCTTCAGCTGCATGCGAAACAGACGAGTTAGCTTCAAATCCAAGCGGAACACATGATTTAGCTTCAAATCAATTCGAAGTAGAAGGCTTTGCTTCAAATCCATGCAAAACAAATGATTCAGCTTCAAACACTTGGGACATAAGTGATATAGCTTCAAATGCAGACAAATCAAACGAGTTAGCTTGAAAATTCATGCGATACACATGATTTAGCTTTAAATCACTTCGAAGTAGAATGCTTAGCTTCAAATCCATGCGAAACAAATGATTTAGGTTCAGATACTTGGGATATAAGTGATATAGCTTCAAGTGCAGGGGAAACAAACGAGTTAGCTTCAAATCCATGCAAAACACATGATTAAGCTTCAACTCAATGCTATGTAGAAGGTTTAGCTCCAAATCCATGCGACACTAATGATTTAGCTTCAAACACTTGGGATATGAGTGTTATAGCATCAAATGCGGGCGAAACGAACGAGTTAGCTTCAAATCCAAGCAAATCACATGATTTAGTTTCAAATCAATGCGTTGTAGAAGGTTTAGCTTCAAATCCAAGCGAAACAAACGATTTAGCTTCAATCAATTGGGATATAAGTGATATAGCTTCAAATGCAGACGAATCAATCGAGTTGACTTCAAAATCCATGCGATACATATCATTTAAATTCAAATCTATACGAAGTAGAAGGCTTAGCTCCAAATTCATGCGAAACAAATGATTTAGATTCAGATACTTGCGATATAAGTGATATAGCTTCAAATGCAGGGGAAACAGTCGAGTTAGCTTCAAATCCATGCGAAACATATTATTTAGCTTCAAATCAATGTGATGCAGAAGGTTTAGCTTCAAATCCAAGCGAAACACATGATTTAGTTAAAATTAATGCGCTGTAGAAGGTTTAGCTTCAAATCCATACGAAACAAATGATTTAGCATCAAACACTTGGGATATAAGTGATATAGCTTCAAATGCAGGGGCAACAAACGAGTTAGCTACAAATCCATACAAAACACATGATTAAGCTTTAAATCAATGCGATGTAGAAGGTTTAGCTTCAAATCCATGCGAAACAAATGATTTAGCTTCAAACACTTGGGATATAAGTGAGATAGCTTTAAATGCAGACGAATCAAAGGAGTTAGCTTCAAAATCCATGCGATACATTTCATTTAGCTTCAAATCGATACGAAGTAGAAGGCTTAGCTACAAATCCATGCGAAACAAATGATTTAGCTTCAAACAATTGGGATATAAGTGATATAGCTTTAAATGCAGAGGAATCAAACGAGTTAGCTTCAAATCCATGCGAGACACATGATTTAGCTGCAAATCAATGCGCTGTAGATGGTTTAGCTTCAAATCCATGCGAAACAAATGATTTAGCTTGAATCACTTGGGATATAAGTGATATAGCTTCAAATGCAGACGTATCAAACGAGTTAGCTTCAAATCCATGCGATACATTTCATTTAGCTTCAAATCGATACGAAGTATAAGGCTTAGCTTCAAATCCATGCGAAACAAATGATTTAGCTTCAAACACTTGAGATATAAGTGATATAGCTTCAAATGCAGAAGAAACAAACGAGTTAGCTTCATATCCAAGTGAAACACATGATCTAGCTTCAAACAATGCGAAGTAGAAGGCTTAGCTTCAAACCTATGCGAAACAAATGATTTAGATTCAAATCCATGCGAAACAAATGATTTAGGTTCAGATACTTGCGATATAAGTAATATAGCTTAAAATGCAGGCGAAACTAACGAGTTAGTTTCAAATCCATGCGAAACAAATGATTTAACTTCAAATCAATGCGAAGTACAAGGCTTAGCTTCAAATCCATACGGAACAAAATAATTTAGCTTCAAATCAATGCGATTTAGAAGGCTTAGCTTCAAATCCATGCGAAAGAAATCATTTAGGTTCAGATACTTGCGATATGAGTGATATTGCATCAAATGCAGACGAAACAAACGAGGTAGCTTCAAATCTATGCGTTGTAGAATTTTTAGCTTCGAAGCCATGCGAAACCAATGATTTTGCTTCAGATACATGCGATATAAGTGATATAGCTTCAAATGCAGACGAAACAAACGAGTCAGCTACGAATCCAAGAGAACCACGCGATTTAGCTTCAAATAAATGCGATTTAGAAGGTTTATTTTCAAATACATGCGAAACAAATGATTTAGCTTCTGATACTTGCGATATAAGTGATATAGCATCAAATGCAAGCCAAACGAACGAGTTGGCTTCAAATCCATGCGGAAGACATGATTTAGCTGCAAATGAATGTGATGTAAAAGGTTTAGCTTCAAATCCATGCGACACAAATGATTTAGCTTCAAATCGATACGAAGTAGAAGGCTTAGCTTCAAATCCATGCGAAACAAATGATTTAGGTTCAGATACTTGCGATATTAGTGATATAGCTTCAAATGCAGGCGAAACGATCGAGTTAGCTTCAAATCCATGCGAAACACATGATTTAGCTTCAAATCAATTGCGATGTATAATATTTAGCTTCAAATCCATGCGAAACAAATGATTTAGCTTCAAACACTTGGGATATAGTTGATATAGCTTCAGCTGCATGCGAAACAGACGAGTTAGCTACAAATCCAAGCGGAACACATGATTTAGCTTCAAATCAATTCGAAGTAGAAGGCTTAGCTTCAAATCCATGCGAAACAAATGATTTAGGTTCAGATACTTGGGATATATGTGATATAGCTTCAAGTGCAGGGGAAACAAACGAGTTAGCTTCAAATCCATGCAAAACACATGATTAAGCTTCAACTCAATGCTATGTAGAAGGTTTAGCTCCAAATCCATGCGACACAAATGATTTAGCTTCAAACACTTGGGATATGTGTGTTATAGCATCAAATGCGGGCGAAACGAACGAGTTAGCTTCAAATCCATGCAAAACACTTGATTAAGCTTCAACTCAATGCTATGTAGAAGGTTTAGCTTCAAATCCAAGCGAAACACATGGTTTAGCTTCAAATCAATGCGATGTAGAAGGTTTAGCTTCAACTCCATGCGAAACAAATGATTTAGCTTCAAACACTTGGGATATAAGTGTTATAGCTTCAAATGCAGACGAATCAAACTAGCTAGCTACAAAATCCATGCGATACATATCATTTAACTTCAAATCTATACGAAGTAGAAGGCTTAGCTTCAAATTCATGCGAAACAAATGATTTAGATTCAGATACTTGCGATATAAGTGATATAGCTTCAAATGCAGGGGAAACAAACGAGTTAGCATAAAATCCATGCAAAACACCTGATTTAGCTTCAAATCAATGCGATGCAGAAGTTTTAGTTTCAAACCCATGCGAAACAAATGATTTAGTTTCAAACAATTGGGATATAAGTGATATAGTTTCAAATGCATCCGAAGCAAACGAGTTAGCTTCAAATCCAAGCGATTCACATGATTTAGCTTCAAATCAATGCGATGTAGAAGGTTTAGATTCAAATCCATGCGAAACAAATGATTTAGCTTCAAATAATTGGGATATAAGTGATATAGCTTCAAATGCTGACGAATCAAACGAGTTAGCTTCAAATCCATGCGAAACACATGATTAAGCTGCAAATCCATGCGACGTAGAAGATTTATTTTCAAATCCATGCAAAACAAATGATTTAGCATCAGATACTTGCGATATAACTGATATAGCTTCAAATGCAGGGGAAGCAAACGAGTTAGCATCAAATCCATGCTAAACACACGATTTTGCTTCAAAGCAATGCGATGCAGAAGGTTTAGCTTCAAATCCATGCGAAACAAATGATTTAGCTTCAAACACTTGGGATATAAGTGATATAGCTTCAAATGCAATCGAATAAACGAGTTATCTTCAAATCCATGAGATACATTTCATTTAGCTTCAAATCGATACGAAGTAGAAGGCTTAGCTTCAAATCCATGCGAAACAAATGATTTAGGTTCAGATACTTGCGATATAAGTGTTATAGCTTCAAATGCATCCGTAGCAAACGTGTTAGCTTCAAATCCAAGCGATTCACATGATTTAGCTTCAAATCAATGCGATGTAGAAGATTTATCTTCAAATCCATGCAAAACAAATGATTTAGCAATCAGATACTTGCGATATAACTGATATAGCTTCAAATGCAGGGGAAGCAAACGAGTTAGCATAAAATCCATGCAAAACACATGATTTAGCTTCAAATCATTGCGATGCAGAAGGTTTAGCTTCAAATCCATGCGAAACAAATGATTTAGCTTCAAAGAATTGAGATATAAGCGATATAGCTTCAAACGCAGCCGAAGCAAACGAGTTAGCTTCAAATCCAAGCGAATCACATGACTTAGCTTCAAATCAATGCGATGTGGAAGGTTTAGCTTCAAATCCATGCGAAACAAATGATTTAGTTTCAAACAATTGGGATATAAGTGATATAGCTTCAAATGCTGACGAATCAAACGAGTTAGCTTCAAAACCATGCGATACATATCATTTAACATCAAATCGATATGAAGTAGAAGGCTTAGCTTCAAATCCATGCGTAAACAAATGATTTAGATTCAGATACTTGCGATATAAGTGATATAGATTCAAATGCAGGGGAAACAAACGAGTTAGCATAAAATCCATGCAAAACACATGATTTAGCTTCAAATCAATGCGATGCAGAAGTTTTAGTTTCAAATCCATGCGAAACAAATGATATAGCTTCAAACACTTGAGATATAAGTGATATAGCTTCAAATGCAGCCATAACAAACGAGTTAGTTTCAAATACAAGCGAATCACATGATTTAGCTTCAAATCAATGCGATGTAGAACGTTTAGATTCAAGTCCATGCGAAACAAATGATTTTGCTTCAAACAATTGGGATATAAGTGATATAGCTTCAAATGCTGACGAATCAAACGAGTTAGCTTCAAAATCCATGCGATACATATCATTTAACTTCAAATCGATATGAAGTAGAAGGCTTAGCTTCAAATCCTTGCGAAAACAAATAATTTAGATTCAGATACTTGCGATATAACTGATATAGCTTCAAATGCAGGGGAAGCAAACGAGTTAGCATCAAATCCATGCAAAACACATGATTTTGCTTCAAATCAATGCGATGCAGAAGGTTTAGCTTCAAATCCATGCAAAACAAATGATTTAGCATCAGATACTTGCGATATAACTGATATAGCTTCAAATGCAGGGGAAGCAAACGAGTTAGAATCAAATCCATGCAAAACACATGATTTTGCTTCAAATCAATGCGATGCAGAAGGTTTAGCTTCAAATCCATGAGAAACAAATGATTTAGCTTCAAACACTTGGGATATAAGTGATATAGCTTCAAATGCAAACGAATCAAACGAGTTAGCTTCAAATCCATGCGATACATTTCATTTAGCTTCAAATCGATACGAAGTAGAAGGCTTAGCTTCAAATCCATGCGAAACAAATGATTTAGGTTCAGATACTTGCGATATAAGTGATATAGCTTCAAATGCATTCGAAACTAACGAGTTAGCTTCAAATTCATGCGAAACACATGATTTAGCTGCAAATCCATGCGATGTAGAAGATTTATCTTCAAAATCCATGCAAAACAAATGATTTAGCATCAGATACTTGCGATATAACTGATATAGCTTCAAATGCAGGGGAAGCAAACGAGTTAGCATCAAATCCATGCCATACATTTCATTTAGCTTCAAATCGATACGAAGTAGGAGGCTGAGCTTCAAATCCATGCGAAACAAATGATTTAGGTTCAGATGATTGCGATATAAGTGATATAGCTTCAAATGCAGGGGGAAAAACGAGTTAGCATCAAATCCATGCAAAACACATGATTTAGCTTCAAATGAATGCGATGCAGAAGGTTTAGCTTCAAATCCAAGCGAAACACATGATTTAGCTTCAAATCAATGCGATGTAGAAGGTTTAGCTTCAACTCCATGCGAAACAAATGATTTAGCTTCAAACACTTGGGATATAAGTGTTATAGCTTCAAATGCAGACGAATCAAACTAGCTAGCTACAAAATCCATGCGATACATATCATTTAACTTCAAATCTATACGAAGTAGAAGGCTTAGCTTCAAATTCATGCGAAACAAATGATTTAGATTCAGATACTTGCGATATAAGTGATATAGCTTCAAATGCAGGGGAAACAAACGAGTTAGCATAAAATCCATGCAAAACACATGATTTAGCTTCAAATCAATGCGATGCAGAAGTTTTAGTTTCAAACCCATGCGAAACAAATGATTTAGCTTCAAACACTTGGGATATAAGTGATATAGCTTCAAATGCATCCGTAGCAAACGTGTTAGCTTCAAATCCAAGCGATTCACATGATTTAGCTTCAAATCAATGCGATGTAGAAGATTTATCTTCAAATCCATGATAAACAAATGATTTAGCATCAGATACTTGCGATATAACTGATATAGCTTCAAATGCAAGGGGAAGCAAACGAGTTAGCATTAAATCCATGCAAAACACATGATTTAGCTTCAAATCAATGCGATGCAGAAGGTTTAGCTTCAAATCCAAGCGAAACACATGATTTAGCTTCAAATCAATGCGAAGAAGAAGACTTAGCTTCAAATACATACGAAACAAATGATTTAGGTTCAAATCAATGCGAAGTAGAAGGCTTAGCTTCAATTCCAGTCGGAACAAATGATTTAGCTAGAAATAAAAGCGAAACACATGATTAAGCTTCAAATCAGTGCGATGTAGAAGGTTTAGCTTCAAATCCATGCGAAACAAATGATTGAGATTCAGATACTAGCGATATAAGTGATATAGCTACAAATGCAGACGACACAAAAGAGTCAGCTTCAAATCCATGCGACACAAATCATTTACTTTCAGATACTTGCGATATAAGTGTCATAGTTTCAAATGCAGACGAGTTAGATACAAATCCAGGCGAAACACTTGATTTAGCTTCAAATCAATGCGATGTAGATGGATTAGCTTCAAATCCATGCGACACAAATGATTTAGCTTCAAATACTTGCGATATAAATGATATAGCTTCATATGCAGGCGAAACGAACGAGTTAGCTTCAACTCCATGCGATACACATGGTTTAGCTTCAAATACTTGCGATATAAATGATATAGCTTCATATGCAGGCGAAACGAACGAGTTAGCTTCAACTCCATGCGATACACATGGTTTAGCTGCAAATCAATGCGACATAGAAGGTTTAGCTTCAAATCCATGCCATACAAACGATTTAGCATCAGATACTTGCGATATGACTGATATAGCTCCAAATGCAGGCGAATCAAACGAGTTAGTTGCAAAATCCATGCGATACACATGATTTAGCTTCAAATCAATGCGAAGTAGAAGGCATAGCTTCAAATCCATGCGAAACGAATGATTTAGCATCAAATACTTGCGAATATAAGGGATACAGCTTCAAATGTATGCGAATCATACGAGTTAGCTTCAAATACTTGCGATATAAATGAAGTTGTTTCAAAAGCAGGAAAACAAACGAGTTAGCTTCAAATCCATGCGAAACACATGATTTAGCTTCATATCAATTCGAAGTAGAAGGCTTAGCTTCAAATGCATGCGACACAACTGATTAGCATCAAATACTTGCGATATAAATGATATAGCTGCAAATGCAGGCGGCACAAACGAGTTAGCTTCAAATCCATGCGAAACACATGATTTAGCTTCATATCAATTCGAAGTAGAAGGCTTAGCTTCAAATGCATGCGACACAACTGATTGAGAATCAAATACTTGCGATATAAATGATATTGCTGCAAATGCAGGCGGCACAAACGAGTTAGCTTCAAATCCATGCGAAACACATGATTTAGCTTCAAATCCATGCGAAACACATGATTTAGCTTCAAATCAAAGCGAAAAACGTGATTTGGCATCAAATCAAAACGAAGTAGAAGGGGTAGCTTCACATCCATGCGAAACAAATGGTTTAGCTTCAAATATGTATGATATACATGATTTAGCTTCAACTGCATGCGAAACAAACGAGTTAGCTTCAAATCCAAGCGAAACACTTGATTTAGCTTCAAACAATGCGATGTAGATGGATCAGCTTCAAATCCATGAGACACAAATGATTTAGCTTCAAATACTTGCGATATAAATGATACAGCTTCATATGCAGGCGAAACGAACGAGTTAGCTTCAACTCCATGCGATACACATGGTTTTGCTGCAAATCAATGCGACATAGAAGGTTTAGCTTCAAATCCATGCCATACAAACGATTTAGCATCAGATACTTGCGATATAACTGATTTAGCTCCAAATGCAGACGAATCACACGAGTTAGCATCAAAATCCATGCGACACAAATGATTTAGCATCAGATACGTGCGATATAAGTGATATAACTACAAATGAATGCGAAACAAACGAGTTAGCTTCAACTCCATGCGAAACACATAATTTAGCTTCAAATCAATGCGATGTAGAAGGTTTAGCTTTAAATCCATTCGAAGCAAATGGTTTAGGTATAAATAATTGTGATATACGATATTTATATTTAACTGCATGCGCAACGAACGAGTTATCTTCAAATCCAAGCGAAACACGTGATTTAGCTTCAAATCAATGCGATGTAGAAGGTTTAGCTTCAAATCCATACGAAACACATGATTTAGCTTCAAATCAATTCGAAGGACAAGGCTTAGATTCAAATCCATGCGAAAGAAATGATTTAGCTTCAAATCAATGCGATGTAGAAGGTTTAGCTTCAAATCCATGCGATACACAAGGTTTAGCTTCAAATCAATGCGATGTAGTACGTACAGCTTCAAATCCATGCGGCACATATGATTTAGCTTCAAATACTTGCGATATAAGTGACATAGTTTCCAATGGAGGCGAAACGAACGAGTTAGCTTCAAATCCATGCGAGACACATGACTTAGCTTCAAATCAATGCGATGTAGAAGGTTTAGCTTCGAATCCACGCGAATCATATGATTTAGCTTCAAATCCAAGCGATTCATATGATTTAGCTTCAAACACTTGGAGTATAAGTGATATAGCTTCAAATGCAGACTAATCAAACGAGTTAGCTTCAAAATCCACGCGATACACATGATTTAGCTTCAAATACTTGCGATATAAGTGATGTAGATTCAACTGCAGGCGAAACGAACGAGTTAGCTTCGAATCCATGCGAAACACATGATTTAGCTTCAAAAGAACGCGAAACACATGGTATACCTCCGTATTTTTGCGAAACAAATGCTTTAGATACTTGTGATAAACATGATTTAGAATCAACTGCACGTGAAACAAACGAGTAGAGCTTCAAAACTCAGCGAAACACATGATTATGCTTTAAATCAATGCAAACTAGAAGGCTTAACTTCAAATCCAAGCGAAACACATAATATAGCGACAAATCAATTCGAAGTATAAGGCTTAGATTCAAATCCGTGCGAAGAAAATGATTTCGGAATGAAATACTTGCGATATATGTGATATAGCTTCAATGCAGGCGAAACAAACGAGTTAGCTTCAAATCCATGAGAAACACATGATTTAGCTTTAAATCAATGCGAAGTAGAGGGCTTAGCTTCAAATCCATGCGCAACAAATGGTTTAGCTTCAAATACTTGTGATATACATGACTTAGCTTCAACTGCATGCGAAACAAACGAGTCAGCTTCAAATCCAAGCGCAGTAGAAGGCTTAGCTTCAAATCCATGCGAAACGAATGGTTTAGCTACAAATTCTTGTGATATCCATTATATAGCTATAACTGCATGCGAAACAAACGAGTTAGCATCAAATCCATGCGAAATACATGATTTAGCTCTAAATCAATTCGAAGGACAAGGCTCAGATTCAAATCCATGCGAAACAAATGATTTAGCTTCAAATGAATGCGAAGTAGAAGGCTTAGCTTCAAATCCATGCAAAACAAATGGTTTAGCTACAAATACTTGTGATATACATTATTTAGCTACAACTGCTTGCGAAACAAACGAGTTAGCTTCAAATCCATGCGAAACACATTATTAAGCTTCAAATCAATGAGATGAAGATGGTTTTCTTCAAATCCATGCGATACACAAGATTTAGCTTCAAATCAATGCGATGTAGTAGGTTCAGCTTCAAATCCATGCGATATAAGTGATATAGCTTCAAATGCAGGAGGAACAAACGAGGTAGCTTCAATTCCATGCGAAACAAATGATTTAGCTTCAAATCAATGCGAAGTAGAAGGCTAAGCTTTAAATCCATGCAAACAAATGGTTTAGCTACAAATACTTGTGATATACATTATTTAGCTACAACTGCATGCGAAACGAACGAGTTAGCTTCAAATCCATGCGATACACATGATTTAGCTACAAATTAATGCGATGTAGAAGGCTTAGATTCAAATCCATGCGATACACAAGATTTAGCTTCAAATCAATGCGATGTAGTAGGTTCAGCTTCAAATCCATGCGACACATATGATTTAGCTTCAAATACTTGCGATATAAGTGATATAGCTTCAAAAGCTGTAGGAACAAACGAGGTAGCTTCAATTCCATGCGAGACACATGATTTAGCTTAAAATCAATGCCATGTAAAAGGTTTAGCTTCAAATCCATACGAAACACATGATTTAGCTTCAAATCAATTCGAAGGACAAGGCTTAGATTCAAATCCATGCGAAACAAATGATTTAGCTTCAAATGAATGCGAAGTAGAAGGCTTAGCTTCAAATCCATGCAAAACAAATGGTTTAGCTACAAATACTTGTGATATACATTATTTAGCTACAACTGCATGCGAAACAAACGAGTTAGCTTCAAATCCATGTGATACACATGATTTAGCTTCAAATACTTGCGATATAAGTGATATAGCTTCAAAAGCTGTAGGAACAAACGAGGTAGCTTCAATTCCATGCGAGTCACATGATTTAGCTTCAAATCAATGCGATGTAGAAGATTTAGCTTCAAATCCATGCGAAACACATTATTTAGCTGCAAATCAGTGCGAAGTAGAAGGCTCGGGTTCAAATCAATGCGATTCAAATGGTTCATCTTCAAATACTTGTGAAAGACATGATTTAGCTTCAACTGCATGCGAAACACATGATTTAGCTTCAAATCAATGCGATGTAGAAGGTTTAGCTTCAAAACCATGCAAAACACGTGATTTAACTTCCAATTAATGCGAAGTAGAAGGCTTAACTTCAAATCCATGCGAATCAAATGGTTTAGCTTCAAATACTTGTGATATACGTTATTTGGATTTAACTGCATGCGCAACGAACGAGTTAGCTTCAAAACCATGCCAAACACATGTTTTAGCTGCAAATCAATGCGATACAGAAGGTTCAGCTTCAAAACAATAACAGGTAGAAGGTTTAGCTTCAAATCAATAGAATGTAGAAGGTTTAGCTTCAAATCAATGCGATGTAGAAGGTTTAGCTTCAAATCTATACGAAACACATGACTTAGCTTCAAATCAATTCGAAGGACCAGGCTTAGATTCAAATCCATGCGAAACAAATGGTTTAGCTGCAAATCAATGCGATGTAGAAGGTTTAGCTTCAAATCAATGCGATGTAGAAGGTTTAGCTTCAAATCCATACGAAACACATGACTTAGCTTCAAATCAATTCGAAGGACCAGGCTAAGCTTTAAATCCATGCAAAACAAATGGTTTAGCTACAAATACTTGTGATATACATTATTTAGCTACAACTGCATGCGAAACGAACGAGTTAGCTTCAAATCCATGCGATACACATGATTTAGTTTCAAATCAATGCGATGTAGAAGGCTTAGATTCAAATCCATGCGATACACAAGATTTAGCTTCAAATCAATGCGATGAAGTAGGTTCAGCTTCAAATCCATGCGACACATATGATTTAGCTTCAAATACTTGCGATATAAGTGATATAGCTTCAAAAGCTGTAGGAACAAACGAGGTAGCTTCAATTCCATGCGAGACACATGATTTAGCGTAAAATCAATGCCATGTAAAAGGTTTAGCTTCAAATCCATACGAAACACATGATTTAGCTTCAAATCAATTCGAAGGACAAGGCTTAGATTCAAATCCATGCGAAACAAATGATTTAGCTTCAAATGAATGCGAAGTAGAAGGCTTAGCTTCAAATCCATGCAAAACAAATGGTTTAGCTACAAATACTTGTGATATACATTATTTAGCTACTACTGCATGCGAAACAAACGAGTTAGCTTCAAATCCATGTGATACACATGATTTAGCTTCAAATACTTGCGATGTAAGTGATATAGCTTCAAAAGCTGTAGGAACAAACGAGGTAGCTTCAATTCCATGCGAGTCACATGATTTAGCTTCAAATCAATGCGATGTAGAAGGTTTAGCTTCAAAACCATGCAAAACACGTGATTTAACTTCCAATTAATGCGAAGTAGAAGGCTTAACTTCAAATCCATGCGAATCAAATGGTTTAGCTTCAAATACTTGTGATATACGTTATTTGGATTTAACTGCATGCGCAACGAACGAGTTAGCTTCATAACCATGCGAAACACATGTTTTAGCTGCAAATCAATGCGATATAGAAGGTTCAGCTTCAAAACAATAACAGGTAGAAGGTTTAGCTTCAAATCAACAGAATGTAGAAGGTTTAGCTTCAAATCAATGCGATGTAGAAGGTTTAGCTTCAAATCCATACGAAACACATGATTTAGCTTCAAATCAATTCGAAGGACCAGGCTTAGATTCAAATCCATGCGAAACAAATGGTTTAGCTGCAAATCAATGCGATGTAGAAGGTTTAGCTTCAAATCCATGCGATACACTAGATTTAGCTTCAAATCAATGCGATGTAGAAGGTTCTGCTTCAAATCCATACGACACATATGATTTAGCTTCAAATACTTGCGATATAAGTGATATAGCATGAAAAGCTGGAGGAACAAGCGAGGTAGCTTCAATTCCATGCGAAACAAATGATTTAGCTTCAAATCAATGCGAAGTAGAAGGCTTAGCTTCAGATTCATGGGAAATAAATGGTTTAGCTACAAATACTTGTGATATACATTATTTAGCTACAACTGCATGCGAAACAAACGAGTTAGCATCAAATCCATGCGAAACACATTATTAAGCTTCAAATCAATGAGATGAAGATGGTTTTCTTCAAATCCATGCGATACACAAGATTTAGCTTCAAATCAATGCGATGTAGTAGGTTCAGCTTCAAATCCATGCGATATAAGTGATATAGCTTCAAATGCAGGAGGAACAAACGAGGTAGCTTCAATTCCATGCGAAACAAATGATTTAGCTTCAAATCAATGCGAAGTAGAGGGCTAAGCTTTAAATCCATGCAAAACAAATGGTTTAGCTACAAATACTTGTGATATACATTATTTAGCTACAACTGCATGCGAAACGAACGAGTTAGCTTCAAATCCATGCGATACACATGATTTAGCTACAAATCAATGCGATGTAGAAGGCTTAGATTCAAATCCATGCGATACACAAGATTTAGCTTCAAATCAATGTAGTAGGTTCAGCTTCAAATCATGCGACACATATGATTTAGCTTCAAATACTTGCGATATAAGTGATATAGCTTCAAAAGCTGTAGGAACAAACGAGGTAGCTTCAATTCCATGCGAGACACATGATTTAGCTTAAAATCAATGCCATGTAAAAGGTTTAGCTTCAAATCCATACGAAACACATGATTTAACTTCAAATCAATTCGAAGGACAAGGCTTAGATTCAAATCCATGCGAAACAAATGATTTAGCTTCAAATGAATGCGAAGTAGAAGGCTTAGCTTCAAATCCCATGAAAAACAAATGGTTTAGCTACAAATACTTGTGATATACATTATTTAGCTACAACTGCATGCGAAACAAAACGAGTTAGCTTCAAATCCATGTGATACACATGATTTAGCTTCAAATACTTGCGATATAAGTGATATAGCTTCAAAAGCTGTAGGAACAAACGAGGTAGCTTCAATTCCATGCGAGTCACATGATTTAGCTTCAAATCAATGCGATGTAGAAGATTTAGCTTCAAATCCATGCGAAACACATTATTTAGCTGCAAATCAGTGCGAAGTAGAAGGCTCGGGTTCAAATCAATGCCGATTCAAATGGGTTCATCTTCAAATACTGTGAAAGACATGATTTAGCTTCAACTGCATGCGAAACACATGATTTAGCTTCAAATCAATGCGATGTAGAAGGTTTAGCTTCAAAACCATGCAAAACACGTGATTTAACTTCCAATTAATGCGAAGTAGAAGGCTTAACTTCAAATCCATGCGAATCAAATGGTTTAGCTTCAAATACTTGTGATATACGTTATTTGGATTTAACTGCATGCGCAACGAACGAGTTAGCTTCATAACCATGCGAAACACATGTTTTAGCTGCAAATCATGCGATATAGAAGGTTCAGCTTCAAAACAATAACAGGTAGAAGGTTTAGCTTCAAATCAACAGAATGTAGAAGGTTTAGCTTCAAATCAATGCGATGTAGAAGGTTTAGCTTCAAATCCATACGAAACACATGATTTAGCTTCAAATCAATTCGAAGGACCAGGCTTAGATTCAAATCCATGCGAAACAAATGGTTTAGCTGCAAATCAATGCGATGTAGAAGGTTTAGCTTCAAATCCATGCGATACACTAGATTTAGCTTCAAATCAATGCGATGTAGAAGGTTCTGCTTCAAATCCATACGACACATATGATTTAGCTTCAAATACTTGCGATATAAGTGATATAGCATGAAAAGCTGGAGGAACAAGCGAGGTAGCTTCAATTCCATGCGAAACAAATGATTTAGCTTCAAATCAATGCGAAGTAGAAGGCTTAGCTTCAGATTCATGGGAAATAAATGGTTTAGCTACAAATACTTGTGATATACATTATTTAGCTACAACTGCATGCGAAACAAACGAGTTAGCATCAAATCCATGCGAAACACATTATTAAGCTTCAAATCAATGAGATGAAGATGGTTTTCTTCAAATCCATGCGATACACAAGATTTAGCTTCAATCAATGCGATGTAGTAGGTTCAGCTTCAAATCCATGCGATATAAGTGATATAGCTTCAAATGCAGGAGGAACAAACGAGGTAGCTTCAATTCCATGCGAAACAATGATTTAGCTTCAAATCAATGCGAAGTAGAGGGCTAAGCTTTAAATCCATGCAAAACAAATGGTTTAGCTACAAATACTTGTGATATACATTATTTAGCTACAACTGCATGCGAAACGAACGAGTTAGCTTCAAATCCATGCGATACACATGATTTAGCTACAAATCAATGCGATTGTTAGAAAGGCCTTAGATTCAAATCCATGCGATACACAAGATTTAGCTTCAAATCAATGCGATGTAGTAGGTTCAGCTTCAAATCCATGCGACACATATGATTTAGCTTCAAATACTTGCGATATAAGTGATATAGCTTCAAAAGCTGTAGGAACAAACGAGGTAGCTTCAATCCATGCGAGACACATGATTTAGCTTAAAATCAATGCCATGTAAAAGGTTTAGCTTCAAATCCATACGAAACACATGATTTAACTTCAAATCAATTCGAAGGACAAGGCTTAGATTCAAATCCATGCGAAACAAATGATTTAGCTTCAAATGAATGCGAAGTAGAAGGCTTAGCTTCAAATCCATGAAAAACAAATGGTTTAGCTACAAATACTTGTGATATACATTATTTAGCTACAACTGCATGCGAAACAAACGAGTTAGCTTCAAATCCATGTGATACACATGATTTAGCTTCAAATACTTGCGATATAAGTGATATAGCTTCAAAAGCTGTAGGAACAAACGAGGTAGCTTCAATTCCATGCGAGTCACATGATTTAGCTTCAAATCAATGCGATGTAGAAGATTTAGCTTCAAATCCATGCGAAACACATTATTTAGCTGCAAATCAGTGCGAAGTAGAAGGCTCGGGTTCAAATCAATGCGATTCAAATGGTTCATCTTCAAATACTTGTGAAAGACATGATTTAGCTTCAACTGCATGCGAAACACATGATTTAGCTTCAAATCAATGCGATGTAGAAGGTTTAGCTTCAAAACCATGCAAAACACGTGATTTAACTTCCAATTAATGCGAAGTAGAAGGCTTAACTTCAAATCCATGCGAATCAAATGGTTTAGCTTCAAATACTTGTGATATACGTTATTTGGATTTAACTGCATGCGCAACGAACGAGTTAGCTTCAAAACCATGCGAAACACATGTTTTAGCTGCAAATCAATGCGATATAGAAGGTTCAGCTTTAAAACAATAACAGGTAGAAGGTTTAGCTTCAAATCAATAGAATGTAGAAGGTTTAGCTTCAAATCAATGCGATGTAGAAGGTTTAGCTTCAAATCCATACGAAACACATGATTTAGCTTCAAATCAATTCGAAGGACCAGGCTTAGATTCAAATCCATGCGAAACAAATGGTTTAGCTGCAAATCAATGCGATGTAGAAGGTTTAGCTTCAAATCCATGCGATACACTAGATTTAGCTTCAAATCAATGCGATGTAGAAGGTTCTGGTTCAAATCCATACGACACATATAATTTAGCTTCAAATACTTGCGATATAAGTGATACTGCTTCAAAAGCTGGAGGAACAAACGAAGTAGCTTCAATTCCATGCGAAACAAATGATTTAGCTTCAAATCAATGCGAAGTAGAAGGCTTAGCTTCAAATTCATGCGAAACAAATGGTTTAGCTACAAATTCTTGTGATATCCATTATATAGCTATAACTGCATGCGAAACAAACGAGTTAGCATCAAATCCATGCGAAATACATGATTAAGCTTCAAATCAATGCGATGTAGAAGGTTTAGCTTCAAATCCATGCAAAATACGTGATTTAACTTCCAATTAATGCGAAGTAGAAGGCTTGGGTTCAAATCCGTGCGAATCAAATGGTTTAGCTGCAAATACTTGTGATATACGTTATTTAGATTTAACTGCATGCGCAACGAACGAGTTAGCTTCAAATCCATGCGAAACACATGATTTAGCTGCAAATCAATGCGATGAAGAAGGTTTAGCTTCAAATCCATGCGAAACAAATGATATAGCTGCAAACACTTGGGGTGTAAGTGATATAGCTTCAAATGAAGACTAATCAAACGAGTTAGCATCAAAATCCACGCGATACACATGATTTAGCTTCAAATACTAGCGATATAAGTAATGTAGATTCAACTGCAGGCGAAACGAACGAGTTAGCTTCAAATCCATGCGAGACACATGACTTAGCTTCAAATCAATGCTATGTAGAAGGTTTAGCTTCAAATCCACGCGAATCATATGATTTAGCTTCAAATCCAAGCGATTCATATGATTTAGCTTCAAATACTTGGGGTATAAGTGATATAGCTTCAAATGCAGACTAATCAAACGAGTTAGCTTCAAAATCCACGCGATACACATGATTTAGCTTCAAATACTTGAGATATAAGTGATGCAGATTCAACTGCAGGCGAAACGAACGAGTTAGCTTCAAATCCATTCGAAACTCATGATTTAGCAGCAAATCATTGTGATGTAGAAGGTTTAGCTTCAAATCCATGCGATACACAAGATTTAGCTTCAAATCATTGCGATGTAGTAGGTTCAGCTTCAAATCCATGCGGCACATATGATTTAGCTTCGAATACTTGCGATATAAGTGATGTAGATTCAACTGCAGGCGAAACGAACGAGTTAGCTTCAAATCCATTCGAAACTCATGATTTAGCAGCAAATCATTGTGATGTAGAAGGTTTAGTTTCAAATCCATGCGATACACAAGATTTAGCTTCAAATCAATGCGATGTAGTAGGCTCAGCTTCAAATCCATGCGATATTTGTGATATATCTTCAAAAGCAGGAGGAACAAACGAGGTAGCTTCAATTCAATGCGAAACAAATGATTTAGCTTCAAATCAATGCGAAGTAGAAGGCGTAGCTTCAAATCCATGCGAAACAAATGGTTTAGCTTCAAATCAATGCGATGTAGAAGGTTTAGCTTCAAATCCGTGCGATACACAAGATTTAGCTTCAAATCATTGCGATGTAGTAGGTTCAGCTTCAAATCCATGCGGCACATATTATTTAGCTTCAAATACTTGCGATATAAGTGATATAGTTTCAAATGGAGTTGAAGCGAACGAGTTAGCTTCAAATCCATGCGAAACACATGATTTAGCTGCAAACCAATGCGATGTAGAAGGTTTAGCTTCAAATCCATACGACACATATGATTTAGCTTCAAATACTTGCGATATAAGTGATATAGCCTCAAAGGCTGGAGGAACAAACGAGGTAGCTTCAATTCCATGCGAAACAAACGAGTTAGCTTAAAATCCATGCGATACACATGATTTAGCGTCAAATACTTGCGATATAAGTGATATAGCCTCAATGGCTGGAGGAACAAACGAGGTAGCTTCAATTCCATACGAAACACATGATTTAGCTTCAAATCAATGCTATGTAGAAGGTTTAGCTTCAAATCCACGCGAATCATATGATTTAGCTTCAAATCCAAGCGATTCATATGATTTAGCTTCAAACACTTGGGGTATAAGTGATATAGCTTCAAATGCAGACTAATCAAACGAGGTAGCTTCAAAATCCACGCGATACACATGATTTAGCTTCAAATACTTGCGATATAAGTGATGTAGATTCAACTGCAGGCGAAACGAACGAGTTAGCTTCAAATCCATTCGAAACTCATGTTTTAGCAGCAAATCAATGTGATGTAGAAGGTTTAGCTTCAAATCCATACGAAACACATGATTTAGCTTCAAATCATTGCGATGTAGTATGTTCAGCTTCAAATCCATGCGGCACATATGATTTAGCTTCAAATGCTTGCGATATAAGTGATATAGTTTCAAATGGAGGCGAAGCGAACGAGTTAGCTTCAAATCCATGCGAAACAAATGATTTAGCTGCAAATCAATGCGACGTAGAAGGTTTAGCTTCAAATCCATGCGATACACTAGATTTAGCTTCAAATCAATGCGACGTAGAAGGTTCTGCTTCAAATCCATACGACACATATGACTTAGCTTCAAATACTTGCGATATAAGCGACATAGTTTCCAATGGAGGCGAAACGAACGAGTTAGTTTCAAATCCATGCGAGACACATGATTTAGCTGCAAATCAATGCGATGTAGAAGGTTTAGCTTCAAATCCACACGATACACTAGATTTAGCTTCAAATCAATGCGATGTAGAAGGTTCTGCTTCAAATCCATACGACACATATGATTTAGCTTCAAATACTTGCGATATAAGTGATATAGCCTCAATGGCTGGAGGAACAAACGAGGTAGCTTCAATTCCATGCGAAACAAATGATTTAGCTTCAAATCATTGCGAAGTAGAAGGCGTAGCTTCAAATCCATGCGAAACAAATGGTTTAGCTACAAATACTTGTGATATACATTATTTAGCTACAACTGCATGCGAAACTAACGAGTTAGCTTCAAATCCATGCGAAACACACGATTTATCTTCAAATCAATGCGATGTAGAAGGTTTAGCTTCAAATCAATTAGAGGTAGAAGGTTTAGCTTCAAATCAATAGAATATAGAAGGTTTAGCTTGAAATCAATGCGATGTAGAAGGTTTAGCTTCAAATCCATACGAAACACATGATTTAGCTTCAAATCAATTCGAAGGACAAGGCTTAGATTCAAATCCATGCGAGACAAATGATTTAGCTTCAAATGAATGCGAAGCAGAAGGCTTAGCATCAAATCCATGCAAAACAAATGGTTTAGCCAAAAATACTTGTGATATACATTATTTAGCTACAACTGCATGCGAAACAAACGAGTTAGCTTCAAATCCATGCGATACACATGATTTAGCTTCAAATACTTGCGATATAAGTGATATAGCTTCAAAAGCTGTAGGAACAAACGAGGTAGCTTCAATTCCATGCGAGTCACATGATTTAGCTTAAAATCAATGCCATGTAAAAGGTTTAGCTTCAAATCCATGCGATACACAAGATTTAGCTTCAAATCAATGCGATGTAGTAGGCTCAGCTTCAAATCCATGCGATATAAGTGATGTAGCTTCAAAAGCAGGAGGAACAAACGAGGTAGCTTCAATTCAATGCGAAACAAATGATTTAGCTTCAAATCAATGCGAAGTAGAAGGCGTAGCTTCAAATCCATGCGAAACAAATGGTTTAGCTTCAAATCAATGCGATGTAGAAGGTTTAGCTTCAAATCCGTGCGATACACAAGATTTAGCTTCAAATCATTGCGATGTAGTAGGTTCAGCTTCAAATCCATGCGGCACATATGATTTAGCTTCAAATACTTGCGATATAAGTGATATAGTTTCAAATGGAGTTGAAGCGAACGAGTTAGCTTCAAATCCATGCGAAACACATGATTTAGCTGCAAACCAATGCGATGTAGAAGGTTTAGCTTCAAATCCATACAATACATATGATTTAGCTTCAAATACTTGCGATATAAGTGATATAGCCTCAAAGGCTGGAGGAACAAACGAGGTAGCTTCAATTCCATGCGAAACAAACGAGTTAGCTTAAAATCCATGCGATACACATGATTTAGCGTCAAATACTTGCGATATAAGTGATATAGCCTCAATGGCTGGAGGAACAAACGAGGTAGCTTCAATTCCATACGAAACACATGATTTAGCTTCAAATCAATTCGAAGGACAAGGCTTAGATTCAAATCCATGCGAAAAAAATGATTTAGCTTCAAATGAATGCGAAGTAGAAGACTTAGCTTCAAATCCATGCAAAACAAATGGTTTAGCCAAAAATACTTGTGATATACATTATTTAGCTACAACTGCATGCGAAACAAACGAGTTAGCATCAAATCCATGCGATACACATGATTTAGCTTCAAATACTTGCGATATAAGTGATATAGCCTCAAAAGCTGTAGGAACAAACGAGGTAGCTTCAATTCCATGCGAGACACATGATTTAGCTTAAAATCAATGCCATGTAAAAGGTTTAGCTTCAAATCCATGCGATACACATGATTTAGCTTCAAATCAATGCGATGTAGTAGGTTCTGCTTCAAATCCATGCGAGACACATGACTTAGCTTCAAATCAATGCTATGTAGAAGGTTTAGCTTCAAATCCACGCGAATCATATGATTTAGCTTCAAATCCAAGCGATTCATATGATTTAGCTCCAAACACTTGGAGTATAAGTGATATAGCTTCAAATGCAGACTAATCAAACGAGTTTGCTTCAAAATCCACGCGATACACATGATTTAGCTTCAAATACTTGCGATATAAGTGATGTAGATTCAACTGCAGGCGAAACGAACGAGTTAGCTTCAAATCCATTCGAAACTCATGTTTTAGCAGCAAATCAATGTGATGTAGTAGGTTCAGCTTCAAATCCATGCGGCACATATGATTTAGCTTCGAATACTTGCGATATAAGTGACATAGTTTCCAATGGAGGCGAAACGGACGAGTTAGCTTCAAATCCATGCGAGACACATGACTTAGCTTCAAATCAATGCGATGTAGAAGGTTTAGCTTCAAATCCACGCGAATCATATGATTTAGCTTCAAATCCACGCGATTCATATGATTTAGCTTCAAACACTTGGGGTATAAGTGATATAGCTTCAAATGCAGACTAATCAAACGAGTTAGCTTCAAAATCCACGCGATACACATGATTTAGCTTCAAATACTTGCGATATAAGTGATGTAGATTCAACTGCAGGCGAAACGAACGAGTTAGCTTCAAATCCATTCGAAACTCATGATTTAGCAGCAAATCATTGTGATGTAGAAGGTTTAGTTTCAAATCCATGCGATACACAAGATTTAGCTGCAAATCAATGCGATGTAGTAGGCTCAGCTTCAAATCCATGCGATATAAGTGATGTAGCTTCAAAAGCAGGAGGAACAAACGAGGTAGCTTCAATTCAATGCGAAACAAATGATTTAGCTTCAAATCAATGCGAAGTAGAAGGCGTAGCTTCAAATCCATGCGAAACAAATGGTTTAGCTTCAAATCAATGCGATGTAGAAGGTTTAGCTTCAAATCCGTGCGATACACAAGATTTAGCTTCAAATCATTGCGATGTAGTAGGTTCAGCTTCAAATCCATGCGGCACATATGATTTAGCTTCAAATACTTGCGATATAAGTGATATAGTTTCAAATGGAGTTGAAGCGAACGAGTTAGCTTCAAATACTTGCGATATAAGTGATATAGCCTCAAAGGCTGGAGGAACAAACGAGGTAGCTTCAATTCCATGCGAAACAAACGAGTTAGCTTCAAATCCATGCGATACACATGATTTAGCTTCAAATACTTGCGATATAAGTGGTATAGCCTCAATGGCTGGAGGAACAAACGAGGTAGCTTCAATTCCATACGAAACACATGATTTAGCTTCAAATCAATTCGAAGGACAAGGCTTAGATTCAAATCCATGCGAAACCAATGATTTAGCTTCAGATACTTGCGATATAAGTGATATAGCTTCAAATGCAGACGAAACAAACGAGTTAGCTTCATATCCAAGAGAATCACACGATTTAGCTCCAAATAAATGCGATTTAGAAGTTTTAGCTTCAAATCCATGCGTAACAAATGAATTAGATTCAGATACTTACGATATAAGAGATATAGCATCAAATGCGGGCGAAACGAACGAGTTAGCTTCAAATCCATGCGATACATGTCATTTAACTTCAAATCCATACGAAGTAGAAGGCTTAGCTTCAAATTCATGCGAAACAAATGATTTAGATTCAGATACTTGCGATATAAGTGATATAGCTTCAAATGCAGGGGAAACAAACGAGTTAGCAGCAAATCAATGCAAAACACATGATTAAGCTTCAAATCAATGCGATGCAGGAGGTTTAGTTTCAAATCCAAGCGGAACACATGATTTAGCTTGAAATCAATGCGATGTAGAAGGGTTAGCTTCAAATCCATGCGATATAAATGATTTAGCTTCAAACACTTGGGATATAAGTGATATAGCTTCAAATGCTGACGAATCAAACGAGTTAGCTTCAAAATCCATGCGATACATATCATTTAACTTCAAATCGATACGAAGTAGAAGGCTTAGCTTCAAATCCATGCGAAAAAAAAATAATTTAGATTCAGATATTTGCGATATAAGTGATATAGCTTCAAATGCCGTCGAAACTAACGAGTTAGCATCAAATCCATGCAAAACACATGATTTAGCTGCAAATCAATGCCTGTGCAGAAGGTTTAGCTTCAAATCCATGCGAAACAAATGATTTAGCTTCAAACAATTGAGATATAAGTGATATAGCTTCAAGTGCAGCCGAAGCAAACGAGTTAGCTTCAAATCCAAGCGAATCACATGATTTAGCTGCAAATCAATGCGATGTAGAAGGTTTAGCTTCAAATCCATGCGAAACAAATGATTTAGCTGCAAATCAATGCGATGTAGAAGGATTATCATCATATCCACGCCACACAAATGATTTAGCATCAGATACATGCGATATAAGTGATATAGCTTCAAATGCAGGAGACAAACGAGTTAGCTTCAAATCCATTCAAAACACATGATTAAGCTTTAAATCAATGCGATGTAGAAGGTTTAGCTTCAAATCCATGCGACACAAATGATTTAGATTCAGATACTTGCGATATAAGTGATATAGCTTAAAATGCTGGGGAAACAAACGAGTTAGCATCAAATCCAAGAGAATCACACGATTTAGCTCCAAATAAATGCGATTTAGAAGTTTTAGCTTCAAATCCATGCGTAACAAATGATTTAGATTCAGATACTTGCGATATAAGTGATGTAGCATAAAATGCGGGCGAAACGAACGAGTTAGCTTCAAATCCATGCGATACATGTCATTTAACTTCAAATCTATACGAAGTAGAAGGCTTAGCTTCAAATTCATGCGAAACAAATGATTTAGATTCAGATACTTGCGATATAAGTGATATAGCTTCAAATGCAGGGGAAAATAACGAGTTAGCATCAAATCCATGCAAAACACATGATTAAGCTTCAAATCAATGCGATGCAGGAGGTTTAGTTTCAAATCCAAGCGAAACACATGATTTAGCTTGAAATCAATGCGATGTAGAAGGATTAGCTTCAAATCCATGCGAAACAAATGATTTAGCATCAAACACTTGAGATATAAGTGATTTGGCTTCAAATGCAGCCGAAACAAACGAGTTAGCTTCAAATCCAAGCGAATCACATGATTTAGCTTCAAATCAATGCGATGTAGAAGGTGTAGCTACAAATCCATGCGAAACAAGCGATTTAGCTTCAAACAATTGGGATATAAGTGATATAGCTTCAAATGCTGACGAATCAAACGAGTTAGCTTCAAAATCCATGCGATACATATCATTTAACTTCAAATCAATGCGATGCAGAAGGTTTAGCTTCAAATCCAAGCGAAACACATGATTTAGCTTGAAATCAATGCGATGTAGAAGGCTTAGCTTCAAATCCATGCGAAACAAATGATTTAGATTCAGATACTTGCGATATAAGTGATATAGCTTCAAATGCAGGGGAACCAAACGAGTTAGCATCAAATCCATGCAAAACACATGATGTAGCTTCAAATCAATGCGATGCAGAAGGTTTAGCTTCAAATCCAAGCGAAACACATAATTTAGCTTCAGATACTTGCGATATATGTGATATAGCTACAAATGCAGGCGAAACAAACGAGTTAGCATCAAATCCATGCGAAACACATGATTTAGCTTGAAATTCATGCGAAACACATGGTTTAGCTACATATTCTAACGAAACAAATGGCTTACCTTTTGATACTTGTGATAAACATTATCTAGTTTCAAATTCAGGCGAAACTAACGAGTTAGCTTCAAATCCATGCGAAACACATGATTTAGCTTCAATTCAATGCGAAGTTGAAGGCTTAGCTTCAAAGCCATCCGAAACAAATGATTTATGATCAGATACTTACGATATAAGTGATATAGCTTCAAATGCTGGAGAAACCAACGAGTTTGATCCAAATCTATGCGAAACAACTGATTTAGCTTCAAATCAATGCGAAGTAGAAGGCTTAGCTTCAAATCCATGCGAAACAAATGATTTAGCATCAGATACTTGCGATATATGTGATATAGCTTCATATGCAGCCGAAACAACCGGGAGGGCTTCAAATCCATGCGAGGCACATCATTTAGCTTCAAATCAATGCGAAGTGAAAGGCTTAGCTAGAAATCCATGCGGAACAAATGATTTAGCTTCAGATACTTGCGATATAAGTAATATAGCTTCAAATGCAGACTAAACAAACGACTTAGCTACAAATCCATGCGAAACAAATGATTTAGGTTCAGATACTTGCGATATAAGTGATATAGCTTCATATGCAGGGGAAAAAACGAGTTAGCATCAAATCCATACAAAACACATGATTTAGCTTCAAATCCATGCGAAATAAATGATTTAGCAACAGATACTTGCGATATAATTGATATAGCTTCAAATGCAGGGGAAACAGGCGAGTTAGCATCAAATCCATGCAAAACACATGATTTAGCGTCAAATCAAAGCGATACAGAAGGTTTAGCTTCAAATCCAAGCGAAACACATGATTTAGCTTCAAATCAATGCCATGTAGAAGGTTTAGCTTCAAATCCATGGGAAACAAATGATTTAGCTTCAAACCCTTGGGATATAAGTGATATAGCTTCAATTGCAGGGGAAACAAACGAGCTACATCCAACTCCATGCGAAACACATGACTGAGCTTCAAACCAATGCGATGTAGAAGGTATAGCTTGAAATCAATGCGATGTGGAAGGATTAGCTTCAAATCCATGCGATAAAAATGATTTAGCTTCAAACACTTGGGATGTAAGTGATATAGCTTTAAATGCAAACGAATCAAACGAGTTAGCTTCAAATCCATGCGAGACACATGATTTAGCTGCAAATCAATTGAGATATAAGTGATATAGCTTCAAATGCAGCCGAAACAAACGAGTTAGCATCAAAAACCATGCGATACATATCATTTAACTTCAAATCTATACGAAGTAGAAGGCTTAGCTTCAAATCCATGCGAAAGCAATGATTTAGCTTCAGATACTTGCGATATAAGTGATATAGCTTCAAATGCAGACGAAACAAACGAGTTAGCTTCATATTCAAGAGAATCACACGATTTAGCTCCAAATAAATGCGATTTAGAAGTTTCAGCTTCAAATCCATGCGTAACTAATGATTTAGCTTCATATACTTGCGATATAAGTGATATAGCATCAAATGCAGGCGAAACGAACGAGTTAGCTTCAAAACCATGCTAAAGAAATGATTTAGCTGCAAATCAATTGAGATATAAGTGATATAGCTTCAAATGCAGCCGAAACAAACGAGTTAGCATCAAAAACCATGCGATACATATCATTTAACTTCAAATCTATACGAAGTAGAAGGCTTAGCTTCAAATCCATGCGAAACAAATGATTTAGATTCAGATACTTGCGATATAAGTGATATAGCTTCAAATGCCGTCGAAACTAACGATTTAGCATCAAATCCATGCAAAACACATGATTTAGCTTCAAATCAATGCCTGTGCAGAAGGTTTAGCTTCAAATCCATGCGAAACAGATGATTTGGCTTCAAACAATTGAGATATAAGTGATATAGCTTCAAATGCAGCCGAAGCAAACGAGTTGGCTTCAAATCCAAGCGAATCACACGATTTAGCTTCAAATCAATGCGATGCAGAAGGTTTAGCTTCAAATCCATGCGAAACAAATGATTTAGCTTCAAACAATTGGGATATAAGTGATACAGCTTCGAATGCTGACGAATCAAACGAGTTAGCTTCAAAATCCATGCGATACATATCATTTAACTTCAAATCGATACGAAGTAGAAGGCTTAGCTTCAAATCCATGCGAAAAAAAAATAATTTAGATTCAGGTATTTGCGATATAAGTGATATAGCTTCAAATGCCGTCGAAACTAACGAGTTAGCATCAAATCCATGCAAAACACATGATTTAGCTGCAAATCAATGCCTGTGCAGAAGGTTTAGCTTCAAATCCATGCGAAACAAATGATTTAGCTTCAAACAATTGAGATATAAGTGATATAGCTTCAAATGCAGCCGAAGCAAACGAGTTAGCTTCAAATCCAAGCGAATCACATGATTTAGCTGCAAATCAATGCGATGTAGAAGGTTTAGCTTCAAATCCATGCGAAACAAATGATTTAGCTGCAAATCAATGCGATGTAGAAGGATTAGCATCAAATCCACGCCACACAAATGATTTAGCATCAGATACATGCGATATAAGTGATATAGCTTCAAATGCAGGAGACAAACGAGTTAGCTTCAAATCCATGCAAAACACATGATTAAGCTTTAAATCAATGCGATGTAGAAGGTTTAGCTTCAAATCCATGCGACACAAATGATTTAGCTTCAGATACTTGCGATATAAGTGATATAGCTTCAAATGCAGGCGAAACAAACGAGTTAGCATTAAATCCATGCGAAACACATGATTTAGCTTGAAATTCATGCGAAACACATGGTTTAGCTACATATTCTAACAAAACAAATGGCTTACTATTTGATACTTGTGGTAAACATGATCTAGTTTCAAATTCAGGCGAAACTAACGAGTTAGCTTCAAATCCATGCGAAATACATGATTTAGCTTCAATTCAATGCGAAGTTGAAGGCTTAGATTCAAAGCCATCCGAAACAAATAATTTAGGATCAGATACTTGCGATATAATTGATATAGCTTCAAATGCAGGCGAAACTAACGAGTTAGCATCAAATCCATGCAAAACACATGATTTAGCTTCAAAACAATGTCTGTGCAGAAGGTTTTGCTTCAAATCCATGCGAAACAAATGATTTAGCTTCAAACAATTGAGATATAAGTGATATAGCTTCAAATGCAGCCGAAGCAAACGAGTTGGCTTCAAATCCAAGCGAATCACATGATTTAACTTCAAATCAATGCGATGCAGAAGGTTTAGCTTCAAATCCATGCGAAACAAATGATTTGGCTTCAAATAACTGGGATATAAGTGATATAGCTTCAAATGCTGACGAATCAAACGAGTTAGCTTCAAAATCCATGCGATACATATCATTTAACTTCAAATCGATACGAAGTAGAAGGCTTAGCTTCAAATCCACGCGAAAAAAAAATAATTTAGATTCAGATATTTGCGATATAAGTGATATAGCTTCAAATGCCGTCCAAACTAACGAGTTAGCATCAGATCCATGCAAAACACATGATTTAGCAGCAAATCAATGACTGTGCAGAAGGTTTAGCTTCAAATCCATGCGAAACAAATGATTTGGCTTCAAACAATTGAGATATAAGTGATATAGCTTCAAATGCAGCCGAAGCAAACGAGTTGGCTTCAAATCCAAGCGAATCACATGATTTAGCTTCAAATCAATGCGATGCAGAAGGTTTAGCTTCAAATCCATGCGAAACAAATCATTTAGCTGCAAATCAATTGAGATATAAGTGATATAGCTTCAAATGCAGCCGAAACAAACGAGTTAGCATCAAAATCCATGCGATACATATCATTTAACTTCAAATCTATACGAAGTAGAAGGCTTAGCTTCAAATTCATGCGAAACAAATGATTTAGATTCAGATACTTGCGATATAAGTGATATAGCTTCAAATGCAGGGGACACAAACGAGTTAGCATAAAATCCAACCGAAACACATGATTTCGCTTCAAATCAATGCGAAGTAGAAGGCTGATCTTCCAATCCATGCGAAACAAATGGTTTAGCTTCAAATATTTGTGATATACATGATTAGGCAAATGCATGCGAAACAAATGAGTTAGCCACAAATCCAAGTGAATCAAATGATTTAGCTTCAAATCAATGCGAAGTAGAACGCTTATCTTCGAATCCATGCGAAACAAATGGCTTAGCTTCAAATACTTGTGATATACATGATTTTGCTTGAAAAGCAGGCGATACAAACGAGTTAGATTCAAATCTATGCGAAACACATGATTTAGATTCAAATCAATTGCGAAGTAGAAGGGTTAGCTTCAAATCCATGCGAAACATGATGTAGCTTCATATCGATGCTAAGTAGAAGGCATGTCTTCGAATCCATGCGAAACAAATGGTTTAGCTTCAAATACTGTGATATACATGATGTAGCTTCAACTGCATGCGAAACAAACGAGTTAGCTTCAAATCCAAGAGAAAAATGTGATTTAGGTTCATATCAATGCGAAGTAGAAGGCTTAGCTTTAAATCCATGCGAATCAAATGGTTTAGCTTCAAATATTTGTGATATACATGATTTGGCAAATGAATGCGAAACAAATGAGTTAGCCACATATCCAAGTGAATCACATGATTTAGCTTCAAATCAATGCGAAGTAGAACGCTTATCTTCGAATCCATGCGAAACAGATGGCTTAGCTTCAAATACTTGTGATATACATGATTTAGCTTGAAATGTAGGCGACACAAACGAGTTAGCCTCAAATCCATGCGAAACACATGATTTAGCTTCAGATCCATGCGAAACATATGATTTAGCTTCAAATCAATGCGAAGTAGAAGGCTGGTCTTCGAATCGTAGCGAAACAAATGGGTCAGCATCAAATACTTGTGATATACATGATTTTGCTTCAACTGCATGCGAAACAAACGAATTAGCTTCAAATCCATGCGAAACATGATGTAGCTTCATATCAATGCGAAGTAGAAGGCATGACTTCGAATCCATGCGAAACAGATGGCTTAGCTACAAATACTTGTGATATACATGATTTAGCTTGAAATGCAGGCGACACAAACGAGTTAGCCTCAAATCCATGCGAAACACATGATTTAGCTTCAAATCCATGCGAAACACATGATTTAGCTTCAAATCAATGCGAAGGAGAAGGCTGATCTTCTAATCCATGCGAAACAAATGGCTTAGCTTCAAATACTTGTGATATATATGATTTAGCTTCAAATGCAGGCGATACAAACTAGTTAGCTTCAAATCCATGCGAAACACATGCTTTAACTTCAAATCAATGCGAAGTAGAAGGCTGATCTTACAATGCATGCGAAACAAATAGGTCAGCATCAAATACTTGTTTTATACATGACATTGCTTCAACTGCATGCAAAACAAATGAGCTAGATTCAAATCCATGCGAAACACATGATTTAGCTTCAAATCAATGCGAAGTAGAAGGCATGTCTTCGAATCCATGCGAAACAAATGGTTTAGATTCAAATACCTGTGATATACATGATGTAGCTTCAACTGCATGCGAAACAAACGAGTTAGATTCGAATCCAAGCGAAACACATTATTTAGCTTCAAATCAATGCGAACTAGATGGCTTAGCTTCCAATCCATGCGAAACAAATGGTTTAACTTCAAATACTTGTGATATATATGATTTAGCTTTAACTGCTTGCGAAACAAACGAGTTAGCTTCAAACCCATGCGAAACACTTTATTTAGCTTCAAGTCAATGCGAAGTTGAAGGCTTAGCTTCAAATCCATGCGAATCAGAAAGGTTCAGCTTCAAATACTTGTGATATACATGATTTAGCTTCAACTGCATGCGAAACAAACGAGTTAGCTTCAAATCCATGTGATACACATGATTTAGCTTCAAATACTTGCGATATAAGTGATATAGCTTCAAAAGCTGTAGGAACAAACGAGGTAGCTTCAATTCCATGCGAGTCACATGATTTAGCTTCAAATCAATGCGATGTAGAAGATTTAGCTTCAAATCCATGCGAAACACATTATTTAGCTGCAAATCAGTGCGAAGTAGAAGGCTCGGGTTCAAATCAATGCGATTCAAATGGTTCATCTTCAAATACTTGTGAAAGACATGATTTAGCTTCAACTGCATGCGAAACACATGATTTAGCTTCAAATCAATGCGATGTAGAAGGTTTAGCTTCAAAACCATGCAAAACACGTGATTTAACTTCCAATTAATGCGAAGTAGAAGGCTTAACTTCAAATCCATGCGAATCAAATGGTTTAGCTTCAAATACTTGTGATATACGTTATTTGGATTTAACTGCATGCGCAACGAACGAGTTAGCTTCAAAACCATGCGAAACACATGTTTTAGCTGCAAATCAATGCGATATAGAAGGTTCAGCTTTAAAACAATAACAGGTAGAAGGTTTAGCTTCAAATCAATAGAATGTAGAAGGTTTAGCTTCAAATCAATGCGATGTAGAAGGTTTAGCTTCAAATCCATACGAAACACATGATTTAGCTTCAAATCAATTCGAAGGACCAGGCTTAGATTCAAATCCATGCGAAACAAATGGTTTAGCTGCAAATCAATGCGATGTAGAAGGTTTAGCTTCAAATCCATGCGATACACTAGATTTAGCTTCAAATCAATGCGATGTAGAAGGTTCTGGTTCAAATCCATACGACACATATAATTTAGCTTCAAATACTTGCGATATAAGTGATACTGCTTCAAAAGCTGGAGGAACAAACGAAGTAGCTTCAATTCCATGCGAAACAAATGATTTAGCTTCAAATCAATGCGAAGTAGAAGGCTTAGCTTCAAATTCATGCGAAACAAATGGTTTAGCTACAAATTCTTGTGATATCCATTATATAGCTATAACTGCATGCGAAACAAACGAGTTAGCATCAAATCCATGCGAAATACATGATTAAGCTTCAAATCAATGCGATGTAGAAGGTTTAGCTTCAAATCCATGCAAAATACGTGATTTAACTTCCAATTAATGCGAAGTAGAAGGCTTAGGTTCAAATCCGTGCGAATCAAATGGTTTAGCTGCAAATACTTGTGATATACGTTATTTAGATTTAACTGCATGCGCAACGAACGAGTTAGCTTCAAATCCATGCGAAACACATGATTTAGCTGCAAATCAATGCGATGAAGAAGGTTTAGCTTCAAATCCATGCGAAACAAATGATATAGCTGCAAACACTTGGGGTGTAAGTGATATAGCTTCAAATGAAGACTAATCAAACGAGTTAGCATCAAAATCCACGCGATACACATGATTTAGCTTCAAATACTAGCGATATAAGTAATGTAGATTCAACTGCAGGCGAAACGAACGAGTTAGCTTCAAATCCATGCGAGACACATGACTTAGCTTCAAATCAATGCTATGTAGAAGGTTTAGCTTCAAATCCACGCGAATCATATGATTTAGCTTCAAATCCAAGCGATTCATATGATTTAGCTTCAAATACTTGGGGTATAAGTGATATAGCTTCAAATGCAGACTAATCAAACGAGTTAGCTTCAAAATCCACGCGATACACATGATTTAGCTTCAAATACTTGAGATATAAGTGATGCAGATTCAACTGCAGGCGAAACGAACGAGTTAGCTTCAAATCCATTCGAAACTCATGATTTAGCAGCAAATCATTGTGATGTAGAAGGTTTAGCTTCAAATCCATGCGATACACAAGATTTAGCTTCAAATCATTGCGATGTAGTAGGTTCAGCTTCAAATCCATGCGGCACATATGATTTAGCTTCGAATACTTGCGATATAAGTGATGTAGATTCAACTGCAGGCGAAACGAACGAGTTAGCTTCAAATCCATTCGAAACTCATGATTTAGCAGCAAATCATTGTGATGTAGAAGGTTTAGTTTCAAATCCATGCGATACACAAGATTTAGCTTCAAATCAATGCGATGTAGTAGGCTCAGCTTCAAATCCATGCGATATTTGTGATATATCTTCAAAAGCAGGAGGAACAAACGAGGTAGCTTCAATTCAATGCGAAACAAATGATTTAGCTTCAAATCAATGCGAAGTAGAAGGCGTAGCTTCAAATCCATGCGAAACAAATGGTTTAGCTTCAAATCAATGCGATGTAGAAGGTTTAGCTTCAAATCCGTGCGATACACAAGATTTAGCTTCAAATCATTGCGATGTAGTAGGTTCAGCTTCAAATCCATGCGGCACATATTATTTAGCTTCAAATACTTGCGATATAAGTGATATAGTTTCAAATGGAGTTGAAGCGAACGAGTTAGCTTCAAATCCATGCGAAACACATGATTTAGCTGCAAACCAATGCGATGTAGAAGGTTTAGCTTCAAATCCATACGACACATATGATTTAGCTTCAAATACTTGCGATATAAGTGATATAGCCTCAAAGGCTGGAGGAACAAACGAGGTAGCTTCAATTCCATGCGAAACAAACGAGTTAGCTTAAAATCCATGCGATACACATGATTTAGCGTCAAATACTTGCGATATAAGTGATATAGCCTCAATGGCTGGAGGAACAAACGAGGTAGCTTCAATTCCATACGAAACACATGATTTAGCTTCAAATCAATGCTATGTAGAAGGTTTAGCTTCAAATCCACGCGAATCATATGATTTAGCTTCAAATCCAAGCGATTCATATGATTTAGCTTCAAACACTTGGGGTATAAGTGATATAGCTTCAAATGCAGACTAATCAAACGAGGTAGCTTCAAAATCCACGCGATACACATGATTTAGCTTCAAATACTTGCGATATAAGTGATGTAGATTCAACTGCAGGCGAAACGAACGAGTTAGCTTCAAATCCATTCGAAACTCATGTTTTAGCAGCAAATCAATGTGATGTAGAAGGTTTAGCTTCAAATCCATACGAAACACATGATTTAGCTTCAAATCATTGCGATGTAGTATGTTCAGCTTCAAATCCATGCGGCACATATGATTTAGCTTCAAATGCTTGCGATATAAGTGATATAGTTTCAAATGGAGGCGAAGCGAACGAGTTAGCTTCAAATCCATGCGAAACAAATGATTTAGCTGCAAATCAATGCGACGTAGAAGGTTTAGCTTCAAATCCATGCGATACACTAGATTTAGCTTCAAATCAATGCGACGTAGAAGGTTCTGCTTCAAATCCATACGACACATATGACTTAGCTTCAAATACTTGCGATATAAGCGACATAGTTTCCAATGGAGGCGAAACGAACGAGTTAGTTTCAAATCCATGCGAGACACATGATTTAGCTGCAAATCAATGCGATGTAGAAGGTTTAGCTTCAAATCCACACGATACACTAGATTTAGCTTCAAATCAATGCGATGTAGAAGGTTCTGCTTCAAATCCATACGACACATATGATTTAGCTTCAAATACTTGCGATATAAGTGATATAGCCTCAATGGCTGGAGGAACAAACGAGGTAGCTTCAATTCCATGCGAAACAAATGATTTAGCTTCAAATCATTGCGAAGTAGAAGGCGTAGCTTCAAATCCATGCGAAACAAATGGTTTAGCTACAAATACTTGTGATATACATTATTTAGCTACAACTGCATGCGAAACTAACGAGTTAGCTTCAAATCCATGCGAAACACACGATTTATCTTCAAATCAATGCGATGTAGAAGGTTTAGCTTCAAATCAATTAGAGGTAGAAGGTTTAGCTTCAAATCAATAGAATATAGAAGGTTTAGCTTGAAATCAATGCGATGTAGAAGGTTTAGCTTCAAATCCATACGAAACACATGATTTAGCTTCAAATCAATTCGAAGGACAAGGCTTAGATTCAAATCCATGCGAGACAAATGATTTAGCTTCAAATGAATGCGAAGCAGAAGGCTTAGCATCAAATCCATGCAAAACAAATTGTTTAGCTACAAATACTTGTGATATACATAATTTAGCTACAACTACATGCGAAACAAACGAGTTAGCTTCAAATCCATGCAAAACACACGATTTAGCTTCAAATCAATGCGATGTAGAAGGTTTAGCTTCAAATCCAAACGAAACACATGATTTAGCTTCAAATACTTGCGATATAAGTGATCTAGCTTCAAATACAGGCGAAACGGACAAGTTAGCTTCAAATCAATGCGATGTAGAAGGTTTAGCTTCAAATCCACGCGAATAATATGATTTAGCTTCAAATCCACGCGATTCATATGATTTAGCTTCAAATACTTGGGGTATAAGTGATATAGCTTCAAATGCAGACTAATCAAACGAGTTAGCTTCAAAATCCACGCGATACACATGATTTAGCTTCAAATACTTGAGATATAAGTGATGCAGATTCAACTGCAGGCGAAACGAACGAGTTAGCTTCAAATCCATTCGAAACTCATGATTTAGCAGCAAATCATTGTGATGTAGAAGGTTTAGCTTCAAATCCATGCGATACACAAGATTTAGCTTCAAATCATTGCGATGTAGTAGGTTCAGCTTCAAATCCATGCGGCACATATGATTTAGCTTCGAATACTTGCGATATAAGTGATGTAGATTCAACTGCAGGCGAAACGAACGAGTTAGCTTCAAATCCATTCGAAACTCATGATTTAGCAGCAAATCATTGTGATGTAGAAGGTTTAGTTTCAAATCCATGCGATACACAAGATTTAGCTTCAAATCAATGCGATGTAGTAGGCTCAGCTTCAAATCCATGCGATATTTGTGATATATCTTCAAAAGCAGGAGGAACAAACGAGGTAGCTTCAATTCAATGCGAAACAAATGATTTAGCTTCAAATCAATGCGAAGTAGAAGGCGTAGCTTCAAATCCATGCGAAACAAATGGTTTAGCTTCAAATCAATGCGATGTAGAAGGTTTAGCTTCAAATCCGTGCGATACACAAGATTTAGCTTCAAATCATTGCGATGTAGTAGGTTCAGCTTCAAATCCATGCGGCACATATGATTTAGCTTCAAATACTTGCGATATAAGTGATATAGTTTCAAATGGAGTTGAAGCGAACGAGTTAGCTTCAAATCCATGCGAAACACATGATTTAGCTGCAAACCAATGCGATGTAGAAGGTTTAGCTTCAAATCCATACGACACATATGATTTAGCTTCAAATACTTGCGATATAAGTGATATAGCCTCAAAGGCTGGAGGAACAAACGAGGTAGCTTCAATTCCATGCGAAACAAACGAGTTAGCTTAAAATCCATGCGATACACATGATTTAGCGTCAAATACTTGCGATATAAGTGATATAGCCTCAATGGCTGGAGGAACAAACGAGGTAGCTTCAATTCCATACGAAACACATGATTTAGCTTCAAATCAATTCGAAGGACAAGGCTTAGATTCAAATCCATGCGAAAAAAATGATTTAGCTTCAAATGAATGCGAAGTAGAAGACTTAGCTTCAAATCCATGCAAAACAAATGGTTTAGCCAAAAATACTTGTGATATACATTATTTAGCTACAACTGCATGCGAAACAAACGAGTTAGCTTCAAATCCATGCGATACACATGATTTAGCTTCAAATACTTGCGATATAAGTGATATAGCTTCAAAAGCTGTAGGAACAAACGAGGTAGCTTCAATTCCATGCGAGTCACATGATTTAGCTTAAAATCAATGCCATGTAAAAGGTTTAGCTTCAAATCCATGCGATACACAAGATTTAGCTTCAAATCAATGCGATGTAGTAGGCTCAGCTTCAAATCCATGCGATATAAGTGATGTAGCTTCAAAAGCAGGAGGAACAAACGAGGTAGCTTCAATTCAATGCGAAACAAATGATTTAGCTTCAAATCAATGCGAAGTAGAAGGCGTAGCTTCAAATCCATGCGAAACAAATGGTTTAGCTTCAAATCAATGCGATGTAGAAGGTTTAGCTTCAAATCCGTGCGATACACAAGATTTAGCTTCAAATCATTGCGATGTAGTAGGTTCAGCTTCAAATCCATGCGGCACATATGATTTAGCTTCAAATACTTGCGATATAAGTGATATAGTTTCAAATGGAGTTGAAGCGAACGAGTTAGCTTCAAATCCATGCGAAACACATGATTTAGCTGCAAACCAATGCGATGTAGAAGGTTTAGCTTCAAATCCATACAATACATATGATTTAGCTTCAAATACTTGCGATATAAGTGATATAGCCTCAAAGGCTGGAGGAACAAACGAGGTAGCTTCAATTCCATGCGAAACAAACGAGTTAGCTTAAAATCCATGCGATACACATGATTTAGCGTCAAATACTTGCGATATAAGTGATATAGCCTCAATGGCTGGAGGAACCAACGAGGTAGCTTCAATTCCATACGAAACACATGATTTAGCTTCAAATCAATTCGAAGGACAAGGCTTAGATTCAAATCCATGCGAAAAAAATGATTTAGCTTCAAATGAATGCGAAGTAGAAGACTTAGCTTCAAATCCATGCAAAACAAATGGTTTAGCCAAAAATACTTGTGATATACATTATTTAGCTACAACTGCATGCGAAACAAACGAGTTAGCATCAAATCCATGCGATACACATGATTTAGCTTCAAATACTTGCGATATAAGTGATATAGCCTCAAAAGCTGTAGGAACAAACGAGGTAGCTTCAATTCCATGCGAGACACATGATTTAGCTTAAAATCAATGCCATGTAAAAGGTTTAGCTTCAAATCCATGCGATACACATGATTTAGCTTCAAATCAATGCGATGTAGTAGGTTCTGCTTCAAATCCATGCGAGACACATGACTTAGCTTCAAATCAATGCTATGTAGAAGGTTTAGCTTCAAATCCACGCGAATCATATGATTTAGCTTCAAATCCAAGCGATTCATATGATTTAGCTCCAAACACTTGGAGTATAAGTGATATAGCTTCAAATGCAGACTAATCAAACGAGTTTGCTTCAAAATCCACGCGATACACATGATTTAGCTTCAAATACTTGCGATATAAGTGATGTAGATTCAACTGCAGGCGAAACGAACGAGTTAGCTTCAAATCCATTCGAAACTCATGTTTTAGCAGCAAATCAATGTGATGTAGTAGGTTCAGCTTCAAATCCATGCGGCACATATGATTTAGCTTCGAATACTTGCGATATAAGTGACATAGTTTCCAATGGAGGCGAAACGGACGAGTTAGCTTCAAATCCATGCGAGACACATGACTTAGCTTCAAATCAATGCGATGTAGAAGGTTTAGCTTCAAATCCACGCGAATCATATGATTTAGCTTCAAATCCACGCGATTCATATGATTTAGCTTCAAACACTTGGGGTATAAGTGATATAGCTTCAAATGCAGACTAATCAAACGAGTTAGCTTCAAAATCCACGCGATACACATGATTTAGCTTCAAATACTTGCGATATAAGTGATGTAGATTCAACTGCAGGCGAAACGAACGAGTTAGCTTCAAATCCATTCGAAACTCATGATTTAGCAGCAAATCATTGTGATGTAGAAGGTTTAGTTTCAAATCCATGCGATACACAAGATTTAGCTGCAAATCAATGCGATGTAGTAGGCTCAGCTTCAAATCCATGCGATATAAGTGATGTAGCTTCAAAAGCAGGAGGAACAAACGAGGTAGCTTCAATTCAATGCGAAACAAATGATTTAGCTTCAAATCAATGCGAAGTAGAAGGCGTAGCTTCAAATCCATGCGAAACAAATGGTTTAGCTTCAAATCAATGCGATGTAGAAGGTTTAGCTTCAAATCCGTGCGATACACAAGATTTAGCTTCAAATCATTGCGATGTAGTAGGTTCAGCTTCAAATCCATGCGGCACATATGATTTAGCTTCAAATACTTGCGATATAAGTGATATAGTTTCAAATGGAGTTGAAGCGAACGAGTTAGCTTCAAATACTTGCGATATAAGTGATATAGCCTCAAAGGCTGGAGGAACAAACGAGGTAGCTTCAATTCCATGCGAAACAAACGAGTTAGCTTCAAATCCATGCGATACACATGATTTAGCTTCAAATACTTGCGATATAAGTGGTATAGCCTCAATGGCTGGAGGAACAAACGAGGTAGCTTCAATTCCATACGAAACACATGATTTAGCTTCAAATCAATTCGAAGGACAAGGCTTAGATTCAAATCCATGCGAAACCAATGATTTAGCTTCAGATACTTGCGATATAAGTGATATAGCTTCAAATGCAGACGAAACAAACGAGTTAGCTTCATATCCAAGAGAATCACACGATTTAGCTCCAAATAAATGCGATTTAGAAGTTTTAGCTTCAAATCCATGCGTAACAAATGAATTAGATTCAGATACTTACGATATAAGAGATATAGCATCAAATGCGGGCGAAACGAACGAGTTAGCTTCAAATCCATGCGATACATGTCATTTAACTTCAAATCCATACGAAGTAGAAGGCTTAGCTTCAAATTCATGCGAAACAAATGATTTAGATTCAGATACTTGCGATATAAGTGATATAGCTTCAAATGCAGGGGAAACAAACGAGTTAGCAGCAAATCAATGCAAAACACATGATTAAGCTTCAAATCAATGCGATGCAGGAGGTTTAGTTTCAAATCCAAGCGGAACACATGATTTAGCTTGAAATCAATGCGATGTAGAAGGGTTAGCTTCAAATCCATGCGATATAAATGATTTAGCTTCAAACACTTGGGATATAAGTGATATAGCTTCAAATGCTGACGAATCAAACGAGTTAGCTTCAAAATCCATGCGATACATATCATTTAACTTCAAATCGATACGAAGTAGAAGGCTTAGCTTCAAATCCATGCGAAAAAAAAATAATTTAGATTCAGATATTTGCGATATAAGTGATATAGCTTCAAATGCCGTCGAAACTAACGAGTTAGCATCAAATCCATGCAAAACACATGATTTAGCTGCAAATCAATGCCTGTGCAGAAGGTTTAGCTTCAAATCCATGCGAAACAAATGATTTAGCTTCAAACAATTGAGATATAAGTGATATAGCTTCAAGTGCAGCCGAAGCAAACGAGTTAGCTTCAAATCCAAGCGAATCACATGATTTAGCTGCAAATCAATGCGATGTAGAAGGTTTAGCTTCAAATCCATGCGAAACAAATGATTTAGCTGCAAATCAATGCGATGTAGAAGGATTATCATCATATCCACGCCACACAAATGATTTAGCATCAGATACATGCGATATAAGTGATATAGCTTCAAATGCAGGAGACAAACGAGTTAGCTTCAAATCCATTCAAAACACATGATTAAGCTTTAAATCAATGCGATGTAGAAGGTTTAGCTTCAAATCCATGCGACACAAATGATTTAGATTCAGATACTTGCGATATAAGTGATATAGCTTAAAATGCTGGGGAAACAAACGAGTTAGCATCAAATCCAAGAGAATCACACGATTTAGCTCCAAATAAATGCGATTTAGAAGTTTTAGCTTCAAATCCATGCGTAACAAATGATTTAGATTCAGATACTTGCGATATAAGTGATATAGCATAAAATGCGGGCGAAACGAACGAGTTAGCTTCAAATCCATGCGATACATGTCATTTAACTTCAAATCTATACGAAGTAGAAGGCTTAGCTTCAAATTCATGCGAAACAAATGATTTAGATTCAGATACTTGCGATATAAGTGATATAGCTTCAAATGCAGGGGAAAATAACGAGTTAGCATCAAATCCATGCAAAACACATGATTAAGCTTCAAATCAATGCGATGCAGGAGGTTTAGTTTCAAATCCAAGCGAAACACATGATTTAGCTTGAAATCAATGCGATGTAGAAGGATTAGCTTCAAATCCATGCGAAACAAATGATTTAGCATCAAACACTTGAGATATAAGTGATTTGGCTTCAAATGCAGCCGAAACAAACGAGTTAGCTACAAATCCAAGCGAATCACATGATTTAGCTTCAAATCAATGCGATGTAGAAGGTGTAGCTACAAATCCATGCGAAACAAGCGATTTAGCTTCAAACAATTGGGATATAAGTGATATAGCTTCAAATGCTGACGAATCAAACGAGTTAGCTTCAAAATCCATGCGATACATATCATTTAACTTCAAATCAATGCGATGCAGAAGGTTTAGCTTCAAATCCAAGCGAAACACATGATTTAGCTTGAAATCAATGCGATGTAGAAGGCTTAGCTTCAAATCCATGCGAAACAAATGATTTAGATTCAGATACTTGCGATATAAGTGATATAGCTTCAAATGCAGGGGAACCAAACGAGTTAGCATCAAATCCATGCAAAACACATGATGTAGCTTCAAATCAATGCGATGCAGAAGGTTTAGCTTCAAATCCAAGCGAAACACATAATTTAGCTTCAGATACTTGCGATATATGTGATATAGCTACAAATGCAGGCGAAACAAACGAGTTAGCATCAAATCCATGCGAAACACATGATTTAGCTTGAAATTCATGCGAAACACATGGTTTAGCTACATATTCTAACGAAACAAATGGCTTACCTTTTGATACTTGTGATAAACATGATCTAGTTTCAAATTCAGGCGAAACTAACGAGTTAGCTTCAAATCCATGCGAAACACATGATTTAGCTTCAATTCAATGCGAAGTTGAAGGCTTAGCTTCAAAGCCATCCGAAACAAATGATTTATGATCAGATACTTACGATATAAGTGATATAGCTTCAAATGCTGGAGAAACCAACGAGTTTGATCCAAATCTATGCGAAACAACTGATTTAGCTTCAAATCAATGCGAAGTAGAAGGCTTAGCTTCAAATCCATGCGAAACAAATGATTTAGCATCAGATACTTGCGATATATGTGATATAGCTTCATATGCAGCCGAAACAACCGGGAGGGCTTCAAATCCATGCGAGGCACATCATTTAGCTTCAAATCAATGCGAAGTGAAAGGCTTAGCTAGAAATCCATGCGGAACAAATGATTTAGCTTCAGATACTTGCGATATAAGTAATATAGCTTCAAATGCAGACTAAACAAACGACTTAGCTACAAATCCATGCGAAACAAATGATTTAGGTTCAGATACTTGCGATATAAGTGATATAGCTTCATATGCAGGGGAAAAAACGAGTTAGCATCAAATCCATACAAAACACATGATTTAGCTTCAAATCCATGCGAAATAAATGATTTAGCAACAGATACTTGCGATATAATTGATATAGCTTCAAATGCAGGGGAAACAGGCGAGTTAGCATCAAATCCATGCAAAACACATGATTTAGCGTCAAATCAAAGCGATACAGAAGGTTTAGCTTCAAATCCAAGCGAAACACATGATTTAGCTTCAAATCAATGCCATGTAGAAGGTTTAGCTTCAAATCCATGGGAAACAAATGATTTAGCTTCAAACCCTTGGGATATAAGTGATATAGCTTCAATTGCAGGGGAAACAAACGAGCTACATCCAACTCCATGCGAAACACATGACTGAGCTTCAAACCAATGCGATGTAGAAGGTATAGCTTGAAATCAATGCGATGTGGAAGGATTAGCTTCAAATCCATGCGATAAAAATGATTTAGCTTCAAACACTTGGGATGTAAGTGATATAGCTTTAAATGCAAACGAATCAAACGAGTTAGCTTCAAATCCATGCGAGACACATGATTTAGCTGCAAATCAATTGAGATATAAGTGATATAGCTTCAAATGCAGCCGAAACAAACGAGTTAGCATCAAAAACCATGCGATACATATCATTTAACTTCAAATCTATACGAAGTAGAAGGCTTAGCTTCAAATCCATGCGAAAGCAATGATTTAGCTTCAGATACTTGCGATATAAGTGATATAGCTTCAAATGCAGACGAAACAAACGAGTTAGCTTCATATTCAAGAGAATCACACGATTTAGCTCCAAATAAATGCGATTTAGAAGTTTCAGCTTCAAATCCATGCGTAACTAATGATTTAGCTTCATATACTTGCGATATAAGTGATATAGCATCAAATGCAGGCGAAACGAACGAGTTAGCTTCAAAACCATGCTAAAGAAATGATTTAGCTGCAAATCAATTGAGATATAAGTGATATAGCTTCAAATGCAGCCGAAACAAACGAGTTAGCATCAAAAACCATGCGATACATATCATTTAACTTCAAATCTATACGAAGTAGAAGGCTTAGCTTCAAATCCATGCGAAACAAATGATTTAGATTCAGATACTTGCGATATAAGTGATATAGCTTCAAATGCCGTCGAAACTAACGAGTTAGCATCAAATCCATGCAAAACACATGATTTAGCTTCAAATCAATGCCTGTGCAGAAGGTTTAGCTTCAAATCCATGCGAAACAGATGATTTGGCTTCAAACAATTGAGATATAAGTGATATAGCTTCAAATGCAGCCGAAGCAAACGAGTTGGCTTCAAATCCAAGCGAATCACACGATTTAGCTTCAAATCAATGCGATGCAGAAGGTTTAGCTTCAAATCCATGCGAAACAAATGATTTAGCTTCAAACAATTGGGATATAAGTGATACAGCTTCGAATGCTGACGAATCAAACGAGTTAGCTTCAAAATCCATGCGATACATATCATTTAACTTCAAATCGATACGAAGTAGAAGGCTTAGCTTCAAATCCATGCGAAAAAAAAATAATTTAGATTCAGGTATTTGCGATATAAGTGATATAGCTTCAAATGCCGTCGAAACTAACGAGTTAGCATCAAATCCATGCAAAACACATGATTTAGCTGCAAATCAATGCCTGTGCAGAAGGTTTAGCTTCAAATCCATGCGAAACAAATGATTTAGCTTCAAACAATTGAGATATAAGTGATATAGCTTCAAATGCAGCCGAAGCAAACGAGTTAGCTTCAAATCCAAGCGAATCACATGATTTAGCTGCAAATCAATGCGATGTAGAAGGTTTAGCTTCAAATCCATGCGAAACAAATGATTTAGCTGCAAATCAATGCGATGTAGAAGGATTAGCATCAAATCCACGCCACACAAATGATTTAGCATCAGATACATGCGATATAAGTGATATAGCTTCAAATGCAGGAGACAAACGAGTTAGCTTCAAATCCATGCAAAACACATGATTAAGCTTTAAATCAATGCGATGTAGAAGGTTTAGCTTCAAATCCATGCGACACAAATGATTTAGCTTCAGATACTTGCGATATAAGTGATATAGCTTCAAATGCAGGCGAAACAAACGAGTTAGCATTAAATCCATGCGAAACACATGATTTAGCTTGAAATTCATGCGAAACACATGGTTTAGCTACATATTCTAACAAAACAAATGGCTTACTATTTGATACTTGTGGTAAACATGATCTAGTTTCAAATTCAGGCGAAACTAACGAGTTAGCTTCAAATCCATGCGAAATACATGATTTAGCTTCAATTCAATGCGAAGTTGAAGGCTTAGATTCAAAGCCATCCGAAACAAATAATTTAGGATCAGATACTTGCGATATAATTGATATAGCTTCAAATGCAGGCGAAACTAACGAGTTAGCATCAAATCCATGCAAAACACATGATTTAGCTTCAAAACAATGTCTGTGCAGAAGGTTTTGCTTCAAATCCATGCGAAACAAATGATTTAGCTTCAAACAATTGAGATATAAGTGATATAGCTTCAAATGCAGCCGAAGCAAACGAGTTGGCTTCAAATCCAAGCGAATCACATGATTTAACTTCAAATCAATGCGATGCAGAAGGTTTAGCTTCAAATCCATGCGAAACAAATGATTTGGCTTCAAATAACTGGGATATAAGTGATATAGCTTCAAATGCTGACGAATCAAACGAGTTAGCTTCAAAATCCATGCGATACATATCATTTAACTTCAAATCGATACGAAGTAGAAGGCTTAGCTTCAAATCCACGCGAAAAAAAAATAATTTAGATTCAGATATTTGCGATATAAGTGATATAGCTTCAAATGCCGTCCAAACTAACGAGTTAGCATCAGATCCATGCAAAACACATGATTTAGCAGCAAATCAATGACTGTGCAGAAGGTTTAGCTTCAAATCCATGCGAAACAAATGATTTGGCTTCAAACAATTGAGATATAAGTGATATAGCTTCAAATGCAGCCGAAGCAAACGAGTTGGCTTCAAATCCAAGCGAATCACATGATTTAGCTTCAAATCAATGCGATGCAGAAGGTTTAGCTTCAAATCCATGCGAAACAAATCATTTAGCTGCAAATCAATTGAGATATAAGTGATATAGCTTCAAATGCAGCCGAAACAAACGAGTTAGCATCAAAATCCATGCGATACATATCATTTAACTTCAAATCTATACGAAGTAGAAGGCTTAGCTTCAAATTCATGCGAAACAAATGATTTAGATTCAGATACTTGCGATATAAGTGATATAGCTTCAAATGCAGGGGACACAAACGAGTTAGCATAAAATCCAACCGAAACACATGATTTCGCTTCAAATCAATGCGAAGTAGAAGGCTGATCTTCCAATCCATGCGAAACAAATGGTTTAGCTTCAAATATTTGTGATATACATGATTAGGCAAATGCATGCGAAACAAATGAGTTAGCCACAAATCCAAGTGAATCAAATGATTTAGCTTCAAATCAATGCGAAGTAGAACGCTTATCTTCGAATCCATGCGAAACAAATGGCTTAGCTTCAAATACTTGTGATATACATGATTTTGCTTGAAAAGCAGGCGATACAAACGAGTTAGATTCAAATCTATGCGAAACACATGATTTAGATTCAAATCAATTGCGAAGTAGAAGGGTTAGCTTCAAATCCATGCGAAACATGATGTAGCTTCATATCGATGCTAAGTAGAAGGCATGTCTTCGAATCCATGCGAAACAAATGGTTTAGCTTCAAATACTGTGATATACATGATGTAGCTTCAACTGCATGCGAAACAAACGAGTTAGCTTCAAATCCAAGAGAAAAATGTGATTTAGGTTCATATCAATGCGAAGTAGAAGGCTTAGCTTTAAATCCATGCGAATCAAATGGTTTAGCTTCAAATATTTGTGATATACATGATTTGGCAAATGAATGCGAAACAAATGAGTTAGCCACATATCCAAGTGAATCACATGATTTAGCTTCAAATCAATGCGAAGTAGAACGCTTATCTTCGAATCCATGCGAAACAGATGGCTTAGCTTCAAATACTTGTGATATACATGATTTAGCTTGAAATGTAGGCGACACAAACGAGTTAGCCTCAAATCCATGCGAAACACATGATTTAGCTTCAGATCCATGCGAAACATATGATTTAGCTTCAAATCAATGCGAAGTAGAAGGCTGGTCTTCGAATCGTAGCGAAACAAATGGGTCAGCATCAAATACTTGTGATATACATGATTTTGCTTCAACTGCATGCGAAACAAACGAATTAGCTTCAAATCCATGCGAAACATGATGTAGCTTCATATCAATGCGAAGTAGAAGGCATGACTTCGAATCCATGCGAAACAGATGGCTTAGCTACAAATACTTGTGATATACATGATTTAGCTTGAAATGCAGGCGACACAAACGAGTTAGCCTCAAATCCATGCGAAACACATGATTTAGCTTCAAATCCATGCGAAACACATGATTTAGCTTCAAATCAATGCGAAGGAGAAGGCTGATCTTCTAATCCATGCGAAACAAATGGCTTAGCTTCAAATACTTGTGATATATATGATTTAGCTTCAAATGCAGGCGATACAAACTAGTTAGCTTCAAATCCATGCGAAACACATGCTTTAACTTCAAATCAATGCGAAGTAGAAGGCTGATCTTACAATGCATGCGAAACAAATAGGTCAGCATCAAATACTTGTTTTATACATGACATTGCTTCAACTGCATGCAAAACAAATGAGCTAGATTCAAATCCATGCGAAACACATGATTTAGCTTCAAATCAATGCGAAGTAGAAGGCATGTCTTCGAATCCATGCGAAACAAATGGTTTAGCTTCAAATACCTGTGATATACATGATGTAGCTTCAACTGCATGCGAAACAAACGAGTTAGATTCGAATCCAAGCGAAACACATTATTTAGCTTCAAATCAATGCGAACTAGATGGCTTAGCTTCCAATCCATGCGAAACAAATGGTTTAACTTCAAATACTTGTGATATATATGATTTAGCTTTAACTGCTTGCGAAACAAACGAGTTAGCTTCAAACCCATGCGAAACACTTTATTTAGCTTCAAGTCAATGCGAAGTTGAAGGCTTAGCTTCAAATCCATGCGAATCAGAAAGGTTCAGCTTCAAATACTTGTGATATACATGATTTAGCTTCAACTGCATGCGAAACAAACGATGTATGTTCAAATCCAACCGAAACACATGATTTCGCTTTAAATCAATGCGAAGTAGAAGGCTTAGCTTCAAATCCATGCGAAACAAATGGTTTAACTTCAAATACTTGTGATATACATGATTTAGCTTTAACTGTATGCAAAACAAATGAGTTAGCTTCAAACACATGCGAAACAAATGATTAAGCTTCAAACACTTGGGATATAAGTGATATAGATTTAAATGCAGACGAATCAAACGAGTTAGCTTCAAAATCCATGCGATAACCATGATTTAGATTCAAATCAATGCGAGGTAGAAGGCTTATCTTGAAATCCATGAGAAACAAATCATTTAGGTTCAGATACTTGCGATATAAGTGACATAGCTTCAAATGCAGACGAGTTAGATTCAAATCCAAGAGAAGCACATGATTTAGCTTCTAATCAATGCGATGTAGAAGGTTTAGCTTCAAATTCATGCGAAACAAATGATTTAGTATCCAATAGATGCGATATAAGTGATATAGCTTCAAATGCAGGAGAAACAATCGAGTTAACTTCAAGTCCATGCGAAACACATGAATTAGCTGCAAATCAATGCGATGTAGAAGGTTTAGCTTCAAGTCCATGCGAAACAAATGATTTAGCTACAAGCACTTGCGAAATAAGTGATATAGCTTCAAATGCAGGAGAAACAAATCAGTTAGTTCCAAATACATGCGAAACACTTTATTTAGCTGCCTATCAATGCGATGTAGATGGTGTAGCTTCACATCCATGCGAAACAAATGATTCAGCATCATATAGTTGCGATATAAATGACATAGCTTCAAATGCAGACGAATCAAACGAGTTAGAATCAAAATCCAAGCGATACACACGACTTAGCTTTAAATCAATGCGAAGAAGAAGATTTAGCTTCAAATCGATGCGACACAAAGATATAGCTTCAGATACTTGCGATATAAGTGATCTAGCTTCCAATGCAGACGAAACAATCGAGTTAGCTTCAAATACAAGCGACACACATGATTTAGCTTCAAATCAATGCGATGTGGAAGGTTTAGCTTCAAATCCATGCGAAACACATGATTTAGCTGCAAATCAATGCGATGTAGAAGGTTTAGCTTCAAGTCCATGCGAAACAAATGATTTAGCTACAAGCACTTGCGGTAGAAGTGATATAGCTTCAAATGCAGGAGAAACAAATCAGTTAGCTGCAAATACGTGCGAAACACTTCATTTAGCTGCAAATCAATGCGATGTAGAAGGTTTAGCTTCAAATACATGCGAAACAAATGATTTAGCTTCAGATAGTTGCGATATAAGTGATATAGCATCAAATGCAGACGAATCAAACGAGCTAGCATCAAAATCCAAGCGATACACATGACTTAACTTTAAATCAATACGAAGTAGAAGGTTTAGCTTCGAATCCTTGCGACACAAAGATATAGCTTCAGATACTTGCGATATAAGTGATATAGCTTCCAGTGCAGACGAAACAAACGAGCTAGCTTCAACACAATAATAAACACATGATTTAGCTTCAAATCAATGTCTGTGCAGAAGGTTTTGCTTCAAATCCATGCGAAACAAATGATTTAGCTTCAAACAATTGAGATATAAGTGATATAGCTTCAAATGCAGCCGAAGCAAACGAGTTGGCTTCAAATCCAAGCGAATCACATGATTTAACTTCAAATCAATGCGATGCAGAAGGTTTAGCTTCAAATCCATGCGAAACAAATGATTTAGCTTCAAATAACTGGGATATAAGTGATATAGCTTCAAATGCTGACGAATCAAACGAGTTAGCTTCAAAATCCATGCGATACATATCATTTAACTTCAAATCGATACGAAGTAGAAGGCTTAGCTTCAAATCCACGCGAAAAATAAATAATTTAGATTCAGATATTTGCGATATAAGTGATATAGCTTCAAATGCCGTCCAAACTAACGAGTTAGCATCAGATCCATGCAAAACACATGATTTAGCAGCAAATCAATGACTGTGCAGAAGGTTTAGCTTCAAATCCATGCGAAACAAATGATTTGGCTTCAAACAATTGAGATATAAGTGATATAGCTTCAAATGCAGCCGAAGCAAACGAGTTGGCTTCAAATCCAAGCGAATCACATGATTTAGCTTCAAATCAATGCGATGCAGAAGGTTTAGCTTCAAATCCATGCGAAACAAATCATTTAGCTGCAAATCAATTGAGATATAAGTGATATAGCTTCAAATGCAGCCGAAACAAACGAGTTAGCATCAAAATCCATGCGATACATATCATTTAACTTCAAATCTATACGAAGTAGAAGGCTTAGCTTCAAATTCATGCGAAACAAATGATTTAGATTCAGATACTTGCGATATAAGTGATATAGCTTCAAATGCAGGGGACACAAACGAGTTAGCATAAAATCCAACCGAAACACATGATTTCGCTTCAAATCAATGCGAAGTAGAAGGCTTAGCTTCAAATCCATGCGAAACAAATGGTTTAACTTCAAATACTTGTGATATACATGATTTAGCTTTAACTGCATGCGAAACAAACGAGTTAGCTTCAAAAACATGCGAAATACATTATTTAGCTTCAAGTCAATGCGAAGTAGAATGCTCAGTTTCAAATCCATGCTAATCAGAAAGGTTTAGCTTCAAGTACTTGTGATATACATGATTTAGCTCCAACTGCATGCGAAACAAATGAGTTAGCTCCAACTGCATGCGAAACAAATGAGTTAGCATCAAATCCATGCGAAACACATGATTTAGCTGCAAATCAATGCGATGTAGAAGGTTTAGCTTCAAATCCATGCGAATCAAACGGTTTAGCTTGAAATACCTGTGATATACATGATTTAGATTCAACTGCATGCGAAACGAACGAGTTAGGTTCAAATCCATGCAAAACACATGCTTCAGCTTCAAATCAATGCGAAGTAGAAGGCTGATCTTCCAATCCATGCGAAACAAATGGTTTAGCTTCAAATATTTGTGATATACATGATTAGGCAAATGCATGCGAAACAAATGAGTTAGCCACAAATCCAAGTGAATCAAATGATTTAGCTTCAAATCAATGCGAAGTAGAACGCTTATCTTCGAATCCATGCGAAACAAATGGCTTAGCTTCAAATACTTGTGATATACATGATTTTGCTTGAAAAGCAGGCGATACAAACGAGTTAGATTCAAATCTATGCGAAACACATGATTTAGATTCAAATCAATTGCGAAGTAGAAGGGTTAGCTTCAAATCCATGCGAAACATGATGTAGCTTCATATCGATGCTAAGTAGAAGGCATGTCTTCGAATCCATGCGAAACAAATGGTTTAGCTTCAAATACTGTGATATACATGATGTAGCTTCAACTGCATGCGAAACAAACGAGTTAGCTTCAAATCCAAGAGAAAAATGTGATTTAGGTTCATATCAATGCGAAGTAGAAGGCTTAGCTTTAAATCCATGCGAATCAAATGGTTTAGCTTCAAATATTTGTGATATACATGATTTGGCAAATGAATGCGAAACAAATGAGTTAGCCACATATCCAAGTGAATCACATGATTTAGCTTCAAATCAATGCGAAGTAGAACGCTTATCTTCGAATCCATGCGAAACAGATGGCTTAGCTTCAAATACTTGTGATATACATGATTTAGCTTGAAATGTAGGCGACACAAACGAGTTAGCCTCAAATCCATGCGAAACACATGATTTAGCTTCAGATCCATGCGAAACATATGATTTAGCTTCAAATCAATGCGAAGTAGAAGGCTGGTCTTCGAATCGTAGCGAAACAAATGGGTCAGCATCAAATACTTGTGATATACATGATTTTGCTTCAACTGCATGCGAAACAAACGAATTAGCTTCAAATCCATGCGAAACATGATGTAGCTTCATATCAATGCGAAGTAGAAGGCATGACTTCGAATCCATGCGAAACAGATGGCTTAGCTACAAATACTTGTGATATACATGATTTAGCTTGAAATGCAGGCGACACAAACGAGTTAGCCTCAAATCCATGCGAAACACATGATTTAGCTTCAAATCCATGCGAAACACATGATTTAGCTTCAAATCAATGCGAAGGAGAAGGCTGATCTTCTAATCCATGCGAAACAAATGGCTTAGCTTCAAATACTTGTGATATATATGATTTAGCTTCAAATGCAGGCGATACAAACTAGTTAGCTTCAAATCCATGCGAAACACATGCTTTAACTTCAAATCAATGCGAAGTAGAAGGCTGATCTTACAATGCATGCGAAACAAATAGGTCAGCATCAAATACTTGTTTTATACATGACATTGCTTCAACTGCATGCAAAACACATGATTTAGCTTCAGATCCATGCGAAACACATGATTTAGCTTCAAATCAATGCGAAGTAGAAGGCATGTCTTCGAATCCATGCGAAACAAATGGTTTAGCTTCAAATACCTGTGATATACATGATGTAGCTTCAACTGCATGCGAAACAAACGAGTTAGATTCGAATCCAAGCGAAACACATTATTTAGCTTCAAATCAATGCGAACTAGATGGCTTAGCTTCCAATCCATGCGAAACAAATGGTTTAACTTCAAATACTTGTGATATATATGATTTAGCTTTAACTGCTTGCGAAACAAACGAGTTAGCTTCAAACCCATGCGAAACACTTTATTTAGCTTCAAGTCAATGCGAAGTTGAAGGCTTAGCTTCAAATCCATGCGAATCAGAAAGGTTCAGCTTCAAATACTTGTGATATACATGATTTAGCTTCAACTGCATGCGAAACAAACGATGTATGTTCAAATCCAACCGAAACACATGATTTCGCTTTAAATCAATGCGAAGTAGAAGGCTTAGCTTCAAATCCATGCGAAACAAATGGTTTAACTTCAAATACTTGTGATATACATGATTTAGCTTTAACTGTATGCAAAACAAATGAGTTAGCTTCAAACACATGCGAAACAAATGATTAAGCTTCAAACACTTGGGATATAAGTGATATAGCTTCCAATGCAGACGAAACAATCGAGTTAGCTTCAAATACAAGCGACACACATGATTTAGCTTCAAATCAATGCGATGTGGAAGGTTTAGCTTCAAATCCATGCGAAACACATGATTTAGCTGCAAATCAATGCGATGTAGAAGGTTTAGCTTCAAGTCCATGCGAAACAAATGATTTAGCTACAAGCACTTGCGGTAGAAGTGATATAGCTTCAAATGCAGGAGAAACAAATCAGTTAGCTGCAAATACGTGCGAAACACTTCATTTAGCTGCAAATCAATGCGATGTAGAAGGTTTAGCTTCAAATACATGCGAAACAAATGATTTAGCTTCAGATAGTTGCGATATAAGTGATATAGCATCAAATGCAGACGAATCAAACGAGCTAGCATCAAAATCCAAGCGATACACATGACTTAACTTTAAATCAATACGAAGTAGAAGGTTTAGCTTCGAATCCTTGCGACACAAAGATATAGCTTCAGATACTTGCGATATAAGTGATATAGCTTCCAGTGCAGACGAAACAAACGAGCTAGCTTCAACACAATAATAAACACATGATTTAGCTTCAAATCAATGCGATGTAGAAGGATTAGCTTCAAATCCATGCGAAGGAAATGATTGAGCTTCAAACACTTGCGATATAGGTGACATAGCTTCAAATGCAGACGAAACAAACGAGTTAGTTTCCAATCCAAGCGAAACACATGATTTAGCTTCAAACCAGTGCGATGTAGAAGGTTTGGCTTCAAATCCAAGCGAAACAAATGATTTAGCTTCAAATCAATGCGATGTAGAAGGTTTAGCTTCAAATCCATGCGATGTAGTAGGTTAGCTTCAAATCCATGCGAAACAAAGGGATTTAGCTTCAAACACTTCGGATATAAGTGATATTGCTTCAAATGCAGACGAATCAAACGAGTTAGCATCAAAATCCATGCGATACATATCATTTAGCTACAAATCGATACGAAGTAGATGGCTTAGCTACAAATCCATGCGAAACACATGATTTAGCTACAAATTAATGCGATGAAGAAGGTTTAGCATCAAATCATGCGAACAAACGGTTTAGCTTCAGATACATGCGATATAAGTGATATAGCTTCGACTGTAGGTGAAACAGACTAGTTAGCCTCAAAATCCATGCCATACACATGATTTAGCCTTAAATCAAAGCGAAGTAGAAGGCTTAGCTTCAAATCCATGCTAAACAAATGATTTAGGTTCAGATAATTGCGATATAAGTGATATAGCTTCAAGTGCAGGGGAAACAAACGAGTTAGAATCAAATTCATGCAAAAAACAAGATTTAGCTTCAAATCGATACGAAGTAGAAGGCTTAGCTTCAAATCCATGCGAAACACATGATTTATCTTCAAATCAATGCGGAGTAGAAGACTAAGTTTCAAAACCATGCGAAACGTATAGGTTAGAATCAAATACTTGTTTTATACATGATTTAGCTCCAACTGCATGTGAAACAAACGTGTTAGCTTCAAATTCATGCGAAACACATGAGTCAGCTTCAAATCAATGCCAAGTAGAAAGCTTAACTTCGAATCCATGGGAAACAAATGATTTAGCTACAAATACTTGTGATATACATGATTTAGCTTCAACTGCATGCGAAACAAACGAGATAGCTTCAAATCCATGCGAAACACATGATTTAGCTTCAAATTCATTCGAAGCACGTTGTTTAGCTTAATAATCATGCGAAACAAGTGATCCAGCTTCAAATACTTGTGATATGCACAATTTAGCTTCAACTGTTCCTGAAACAAACGTGTTAGCTTCAAATGCAAGCGATAAACATGATTCAGCTTCAAATCAATGCGAAGTAGAAGGCTTAGCTTCAAATCCATGCAAAAAAAAACATGATTTAGCTTCAAACTCATTCGAAGCACATGGTTTAGATTAATATTCATGCGAAACAAATGGTTCAGCTTCAAATACTTGTGATATACATGATTTAGCTTCAAATGCATGCGAAACAAGCGACTTTGTTTTAAATCCATGCGAAAGCCATGATTTAGCTTCAAATCAATGCGAAGTAGAAGTCTTATCTTCGAATCCATCCGAAACAAATAGTTTAGACTTAAATACTTGTGATATACATGATTTAGCTTCAAATGCAGGCGAAACAAACGAGTAAGCTTCAAATCCATGCGAAACACGTGATTTAGCTTCAACTTCATTCGAAAAACATGGTTTAGCTTAATATTCATGCGAAACAAATGGCCCAGCTTCAAATACTTGTGATATGCACGATTTAGCTTCAACTGTTCCTGAAACAAACGTGTTAGCTTCAAATTCAAGCGATAAACATGATTCAGCTTCAAATCAATGCCAAGTAGAAGGCTTAGCTTCAAATCCATGCGATCAAATGCTTTTGTTTCAAATACTTGTGATGTACATAATTTAGCTTCCACTGCACGTGAAACAAACGAGTTATCTTCAAATTCATGCGAAACACACGATTTAGCTTCAAATCAATGCGAAGTAGAAGGCTGATTTTCGAATCCATGCCAAACAGATGGTTTAGCTTCAAATCAATACGAAGTATACGGCACAGCTTCAAATCTATGCGAATCAAATCGTTTAGCTTCAAATACATGAGGTATACATGGTTCAGCTTCAAATCAATACGAAGTAGAATGATTAGCATCAAATCCATTCGAAACACATGATTTATCTTCCAATCAATGCGAAGTAGAAGGCTAAGTTTCAAAACCATGCGAAACGTATAGTTTGAAATCAAATACTTGTTTTATACATGATTTAGCTCCAACTGCATGTGAAACAAACGTGTTAGCTTCAAATTCATGCGAAACACATGAGTCAGCTTCAAATCAATGCCAAGTAGGAAGCTTAACTTCGAATCCATGGGAAACAAATGATTTAGCTACAAATACTTGTGATATACATGATTTAGCTTCAACTGCATGCGAAACAAACGAGATAGCTTCAAATCCATGCGAAACACATGTTTTAGCTTCAAATCAATGCGATGTAGAAGGACTAGCTTCAAATGCATGCGATACACAAGATTTAGCATCAAATCAATGCGATGTGGAAGGTTTAGCTTCAAATCCATGCGAAACAAATGATTAAGAAACAGATACTTGCGATAAAAGTGATACAGCATTAAATGAAGGGGAAGCAAACGAGTTAGCTTCAAATCCATGCAAAACACATGACTAAGCTTCAAAACAATTCTATGTAGAAGGTTTGGCTTCAACTCCATGCGATACACATGATTTAGCTTCAAATCAATGCAAGGTAGAAGGCTTATCTTGAAATCCATGAGAAACAAATGATTTAGGTTCAGATACTTGCGATATAAGTGATATATATAGCTTCAAATGCAGACGAAAGAAACGAGTTAGATTCAAATCCAAGCGAAACACATGATTTAGCGTCAAATCAATGCGATGTAGAAAGTTTAGCTTCAAGTCCATGCGAAACAAATGATTTAGGTTCAGATAGTTGCGATATAAGTTATATAGCTTCAAATGCAGGCGAAATGAACGAGATAGCTTCTAACCCATGCGAAAGACATGATTTAGTTTAAATCAATGCGATGTAGACGATTTAGATACAAATCAATGCGATGTAGAAGGTTTAGATACAAATCAATGCGATGTAGAAGGTTTAGCTTCAAAGCAATGCGATGTAGAAGGTTTAGCTTCAAATTAATGCAAGGTAGAAGGTTTTACTTCAAAGCAATGCGATGTAGAAGGTTTAGCTTCAAATTAATGCAAGGTAGAAGGTTTTACTTCAAATCAATGCGATGTAGAATGTTTGGCTTCAAATCCAAGCGAAACACATGATTTAGCTTCAAATCAATGCGATGTAGAAGGTGTAGCTTCAAATCCATGCGAAACCAATGATTTAGCTTCTGATGCTTGCGATATAAGTGATATAGATTCAAATGCAGACGAAACAAACGAGTTAGCTTCAAATCCAAGCGAAACACATGATTTAGCTTCAAATCAAAGCTATGTGGAAGGTTTAGCTTAAAATCAATGCAATGCAGAAGGTTTTGCTTCAAATCCATGCGAAACAAATGATTTAGCTTCAGATTCTTGCGATATTAGTGATATAGCATCAAATGCAGGCGAAACGAACGAGTTAGTTTCAAATCCATGCGAAACAAATGGTTTGGCTTCAAAGATTTGTGATATACATGATTTAGCTTCAAATGCATGCGAAACAAACGAGTTACCTTCAAATCCTTGCGAAACACATGATTTAGCTTCAAATCAATATGAAGTAGAAGGCTTAACTTCGAATCCATGCGAAACAAATGATTTAGCTTCAAATACTTGTGATATACATGATTTAGCTTCAAATGCATGCGAAACAAGCGAGTTTGTTGTAAATCCATGCGACACACATGATTTAGCTACCAATCAATGCGAAGTAGAAGTCTTATCTTCGAATCCATGCAAAACAAATAGTTTATATTTAAATACTTGTGATATACATGATTTAGCTTCAAATGGAGGCCAAACAAACGAGTTAGCTTCAAATCCATGCGAAACACATGATTTAGCTTCAAATTCATTCGAAACACATGGTTTAGCTTAATATTAAGGCGAAACAAATGGTCCAGCTGCAAATACTTGTTAAATACATGATTTAGCTTCAACTGCACCTGAAACAAACGTGTTAGCTACAAATTCAAGCGAAAAACATGATTTAGCTTCAAATCAATGCGAAGTAGAAGGCTTAGATTCAAATCCATGTGAAACGAATGGTTTAACTTCAAATAATTGTTTTATACATGATTTAGCTTCAACTGCATGCGAAAGAAACGAGTTAGCTTCAAATCCATGCGAAACAAATGATTTAGCTTCAGATACTTGCGTTATAAGTGATACAGCTTCAAATGTAGACGGAACAAACGAGTTAACTTCCAATCCAATCGAAACACCTGATTTAGCTTCAAATCAATGCGATGTTGAAGGTTTAGCTTCAAATCCATGCGAAACAAATGATCTAGTCTCAAACGCTTGGGATATGAGTGATATAGCTTCAAATGCAGGGGCAACAAACGAGTCAGCTTCAAATCCATACAAAACACATGATTAAGCTTCAAATCAATGCTATGTCGAAGGTTTAGCTTCAAATCCGTGCGAAACCAATGATTTAGCTACAGATACTAGCGCTATAAGTGATGTAGCTGCATATGCAGACGAAACAAACGAGTTAGCTTCAAATCCATGTGAAACCCATGATTTATTAGCAAATCAATGGGATGTAGAAGGTTTAGCTTCAAATCCATGCGAAACCAATGATTTAGCTTCAAATACTTGGGTTATAAGTGATATAGCTTCAAATACAGACGAATCAAACGAGTTAGCTTCAAAATCCATGCGAAACACATGATTTAGCTTCAAATCAACGAGAGATAGAAGGTTAATCTTGAAATCCATGAGAAACAAATGATTTAGGTTCAGATACTTGCGATATAAGTGATATAGCTTCAACTGCAGCCGAAACAACTGAGTTAGCTTCAAATCCATGCAAAACACATGATTAAGCTTCAAACAATTGGGATAGAAGTGATATAGTTTCAAATGCGGACGAATCAAATGAGTTAGCTTCAAAATCCAAGCGAAACACATGATTTAGCTTTAATAAGTGCGATGTAGAATGTTTCGCTTCAAATCCATGGGAAACAAATGATTTAGCTTCAAATACTTGGGATATAAGTGATATAGCTTCAAATGCAGACAAAACAGACGAGTTTGTCTCAAATCCATCCGAAACACATGATTTAGCTACAAATCAATGCGAAGTAGAAAGCTGATTTTCGAATCCATGCGAAACAAATGGTTTAGCTTCAAATACTTGCAATACACATGATTTAGCTTGAACTGCATGCGAAAACAAACGAGTTAGCATGAAATCCATGCGATACATATGATTTAGCTTCAAATCAGTGCGAAGTAGAAGGTTTATCTTTGAATCGATGCGAAACAAATGGTTTAGCTTCAAATACTTGTGATATACACGATTTAACTTCTACTGCATGCGAAACAAACGAGTTAGCTTCAAACCCATGCGAAACACATTATTTAGCTTCAAATCAATGCGAAGTAGAAGGCTTAGTTTCAAATGCATGCGAAGGAAATGGTTTAGCTTCAAATACTTGTGATATACATGATTTAGATTCAACTGCATGCGAAACAAACGAGTTAGCTTCAAACCCATGTGAAACACATTATTTAGCTTCAAATCAATGCGAAGTTGAAGGCACATCTTCTAATCCAAGCGAAACAAATGGTTTAGCTTCAAATACTTGTAATATACATGATATAGCTTCAACTGCATGCGAAACAACCTAGTTAGCTTCAAATACTTGTAATATACATGATATAGCTTCAACTGCATGCGAAACAACCGAGTTGGCTTCAAATCCATGCGAAACAAATGGATTAGCTTCAAATACTTGTTTTTTACATGACATTGCTTCAACTGCATGCAAAACAAATGAGCTAGATTCAAATCCATGCGAAATACATGATTTAGCTGCAAATCAATGCGAAGTAGAAGGCTGATTTTCGAATCCATGCGAAACAAATGGTTTAGGTTCAAATACTTGTGATTTACAAGATTCAGCTTCAATTGCATGGGAAGCAAACGAGTTTGCTTCAAACCCATGCGAAACACATTATTCAGCTTCAAATCAATGCGAAGTAGAAGGCTTGGTTTCAAATGCATGTGCAAGAAATGGTTTAACTTCAAATACTTGTGATATACATGATTTAGCTTCAACTGCATGCGAAAAAAACGAGTTAGTTTCAAATCCATGCGAAACACATGATTTAGCTATAAATCAATGCGAAGTAGAAGGCAGATTTTCGAATCCACGCGAAACAAATGGTTTAGCTTCAAATACTTGTAATATACGTGATATAGCTTCAACTGCATGCGAAACATCCGAGTGAGCTTCAAATCCATGCGAAAGACAAGATTTAGCTTCAAATCAATGCGAAGTACAAGGCTTAGCTTCAAATCCACGCGAAACAAATGGATTAGCTTCAAATACTTGTTTTATACATGACTTTGCTTCAACTGCATGCAAAACAAATGAGCTAGATTCAAATCCATGCGAAGTACATGATTTAGCTTCAAATCAGTGCGAAGTAGAAGGCTTATCTTTGAATCCATGCGAAAAAAATGGTTTAGCTTCAAATACTTGCAATACACATGATTTAGCTTGGACTGCATGCGAAAAAAAAGAGTTAGCATCAAATCCATGCGATACATATGATTTAGCTTCAAATCAGTGCGAAGTAGAAGGCTTATCTTTGAATCGATGCGAAACAAATGGTTTAGCTTCAAATACTTGTGATATACACGATTTATCTTCAACTGCACGCGAAACAAACGAGTTAGCTTCAAACCCACGCGAAACACATTATTTAGCTTCAAATCAATGCGATGTGGAAGGCTTAGTTTCAAATCCATGCGAAACGAATAGTTTAGCTTCAAATACTTGTGATATACATGATATAGCTTCAACTGCATGCGAGACAAACGAGTTAGCTTCAAATCCCTGCGAAACACATGATTTAGCTTCAAATGAATGCGAATTGGAAGGCTTATCTTCGAATCCATGCGAAACAAATGGATTAGCTTCAAATACTTGTGATATACATGATTTAGCTGCAACTGCATGCGAAACAAACAAGTTAGCTTCAAATCCATGAGAAACACATGATTTAGCTACAAATCAATTCGAAGTAGAAGGCTGATTGTCGAATCCATGCGAAACAAATGGTTTACCTTCAAATACTTGTAATATACATGATTTAGCACCAACTGCATGCGAAACAACCGAGTTAGCATCAAATCCATGCGAAAAACATGATTTAGCTCCAAATCAATGCGAAGTTGAAGGCATAGCTTCAAATCAATGCGAAACAAGTGGATTAGCTTCAACTACTTGTAATATACAAGATTCAGCTTCAATTGCATGCGAAACAAACGAGTTTGCTTCAAACCCATGCGAAACATTATTTAGCTTCAAATCAATGAGGAGTTGAAGGCTTATCATCAAATCAAAGCGAAACAAATGGATTAGCTTCAACTATTTGTAATATACATGATTTAGCTTCAACTGCATGCGAAACAAACGAGTTTGATTCAAATCCAAGCGAAACACATGATTTAGCTTCAAATCGTTGCGAAGTACAAGGCTTAGCTTCAAACCCATGCTAATCAGAAATGTTTAGCTTCAAGTACTTGTCATATACATGAGTTAGCATCAACTGCATGCGAAACATCCGAGTGAGCTTCAAATCCATGCGAAAGACAAGATTTAGCTTCAAATCAATGCGAAGTATAAGGTTTAGCTTCAAATCCATGCGAAACAAATAGTTCAGCTTCAAATACTTTTGATATACATCATTTATCTTCAACTGCATGTGAAACAAACGAGTTAGCTTCAAATTCGTGCGGAACAAATGATTCAGGTTCAAATCAATGCGAAGTAGAAGGCTCAGCGTCAAATCCATGCGAATCAAATGGTTTAGCTTCAAATACATGTGATATACATGATTTAGCTTCAACTGCATGCGAACCAATCGAGATAGCTTCAAATCCAAGCCAAAGACATGATTTAGCTTCAAATCAGTGCGAAGTAGAAGGCTTATCTTTGAATCCATGCGAAACAAATGGTTTAGCTTCAAATACTTGCAATACACATGATTTAGCTTGGACTGCATGCGAAAACAAACGAGTTAGCATCAAATCCATGCGATACATATGATTTAGCTTCAAATCAGTGCGAAGTAGAAGGCTTATCTTTGAATCGATGCGAAACAAATGGTTTAGCTTCAAATACTTGTGATATACACGATTTATCTTCAACTGCACGCGAAACAAACGAGTTAGCTTCAAACCCACGCGAAACACATTATTTAGCTTCAAATTCATTCGAAACACATGGTTTAGATTAATATTCATGCGAAACAAATGGTCCAGCTTCAAATACTTGTGATATACATGATTCAGCTTCAACTGCATGTGAAACAAACGTGTTAGCTTCAAATCCATGCGAAACACATGATTTAGCTTCAAATTCATTCGAAACACATGTCTTGGCTTAATATTCATGCGAAAAAAATGGTTCAGCTTCAAGTACTTTTGATATACATGATTTAGCTACAACTGCATGTGAAACAAACGAGTTAGCTTCAAATTCATGCGAAACACATGATTCAGCTTCAAATCAATGCGATGAATAAGGCTCATCTTCAAATCCATGCGAATCAAATGGTTCAGCTTCAAATACATGTGATATACATGATTTAGCTTCAACTGCATGCGATCCAAACGAGATCGCTTCAAATCCATGCGAAAGACATGATTTAGCTTCAAATCAATGCGAAGTAGAATGCTAATTTTCGAATCCATGCGGAACACATGGTTTATCTTCAAATTCATTCGAAACACATCGTTTAGCTTAATATTCATGCGAAACTAATGGTTCAGCTTCAAATACTTGTGATATACATGATTTAGCTTAAACTGCACATGACACAAACGTGTTAGCTTCAAATTCAAGCGAAAAACATGATTCCGCTTCTAATCAATGCGAAATAGACGGCTTAGCTTCAAATCCATGCGATGAAATGCTTTAGCTTCAAATACATGTGATATACATGATTTAGCTTCAACAGCATGCGAACCAAACGAGATAGCTTCAAATCCAAGCCAAAGACATGATTCAGCTTCAAATCAGTGCGAAGTAGAAGGCATATATTCGAATCCATGCGAAACAAATAGTTCAGCTTCAAATACTTTTGATATACATGATTTAGCTTCAACTGCATGTGAAATAAACGAGTTAGCTTCAAATTCATACGAAACACATGATTTAGCTTCAAATCATTGCGAAGTAGAAGGCTCAGCGTCAAATCCATGCGAATCAAATGGTTTAGCTTCAAATACATGTGATATACATGATTTAGCTTCAACTGCATGCGATCCAAACGAGGTAGCTTCAAATCCAAGCCAAAGACATGATTTATCTTCAAATCAGTGCGAAGTAGAAGGCATATCTTCGAATCCATGCGAAACAAATAGTTCAGCTTCAAATACTTTTGATATACATGATTTAGCTTCAACTGCATGTGAAACAAACGAGTTAGCTAAAAATTCATGCGAAACACATGATTCAGCTTCAAATCTATGAGAAGTAGAAGGCTCAGCGTCAAATCCATGCGATAAAATCGTTTAGCTTCATATACATATGATATACATGATTTAGCTTGAACTGCATGCGAAACAAACGAGTTAGCTTTAAAACAATGTGAAACACATGATTCAGCTTCAAATCAATGCGAAGTAGAAGGCTTAGCTTCAAATCCATGCGATGAAATGCTTTAGCTTCAAATACATGTGATATACATGATTTAGCTTCAACTGCATGCGAACCAAACGAGATAGCTTCGAATCCAAGCCAAAGACATGATTTAGCTTCAAATCAGTGCGAGGTAGAAGGCATATATTCGAATCCTTTCGAAACAAATAGTTCAGCTTCAACTACATTTGATATACATGATTTAGCTTCAACTGCATGTGAAACAAACGAGTTAGCTTCAAATTCATGCGAAACACATGATTTAGCTTCAAATTCATTCGAAACGCATGGTTTAGCTTAATATTCATGCGAAACAAATGGTCCAGCTTCAAATACTTGTGATATACATGATTTAGCTACTACTGCACATGACACAAACGTGTTAGCTTCAAATTGAAGCCAAAAAAATGATTCCGGTTCTAATCAATGCGAAGTAGAAGGCTTAGCTTCATATCCATGCGATCAAATGCTTTTGCTTCAAATACATGTGATATACATGATTTAGCTTCAACTGCATGCGATCCAAACGAGATAGCTTCAAATCCATGCGAAAGACATGATTTAGCTTCTAATCAATGCGAAGTAGAATGCTGATTTTCGAATCCATGCGGAACACATGGTTTAGCTTCAAATTCATTCGAAACACATGGTTTAGCTTAATATTCATGCGAAACTAATGGTCCAGCTTTAAATACTTGTGATATACATGATTTAGCTTAAACTGCACATGACACAAACGTGTTAGCTTCAAATTCAAGCGAAAAACATGATTCCGCTTCTAATCAATGCGAAATAGAAGGCTTAGCTTCAAATCCATGCGATGAAATGCTTGAGCTTCAAATACATGTGATATACATGATTTAGATTCAACAGCATGCGAACCAAACGAGATAGCTTCAAATCCAAGCCAAAGACATGATTTAGCTTCAAATCAGTGCGAAGTAGAAGGCATATATTCGAATCCATGCGAAACAAATAGTTCAGCTTCAAATACTTTTGATATACATGATTTAGCTTCAACTGCATGTGAAATAAACGAGTTAGCTTCAAATTCATACGAAACACATGATTTAGCTTCAAATCATTGCGAAGTAGAAGGCTCAGCGTCAAATCCATGCGAATCAAATGGTTTAGCTTCAAATACATGTGATATACATGATTTAGCTTCAACTGCATGCGATCCAAACGAGATCGCTTCAAATCCATGCGAAAGACATGATTTAGCTTCAAATCAATGCGAAGTAGAATGCTAATTTTCGAATCCATGCGGAACACATGGTTTATCTTCAAATTCATTCGAAACACATCGTTTAGCTTAATATTCATGCGAAACTAATAGTGCAGCTTCAAATACTTGTGATATACATGATTTAGCTTAAACTGCACATGACACAAACGTGTTAGCTTCAAATTCAAGCGAAAAACATGATTCCGCTTCTAATCAATGCGAAATAGACGGCTTAGCTTCAAATCCATGCGATGAAATGCTTTAGCTTCAAATACATGTGATATACATGATTTAGCTTCAACAGCATGCGAACCAAACGAGATAGCTTCAAATCCAAGCCAAAGACATGATTTAGCTTCAAATCAGTGCGAAGTAGAAGGCATATATTCGAATCCATGCGAAACAAATAGTTCAGCTTCAAATAGATTTGATATACATGATTTAGCTTCAACTGCATGTGAAACAAACGAGTTAGCTTCAAATTCATACGAAACACATGATTTAGCTTCAAATCATTGCGAAGTAGAAGGCTCAGCGTCAAATCCATGCGAATCAAATGGTTTAGCTTCAAATACATGTGATATACATGATTTAGCTTCAACTGCATGCGATCCAAACGAGATAGCTTCAAATCCAAGCCAAAGACATGATTTATCTTCAAATCAGTGCGAAGTAGAAGGCATATCTTCGAATCCATGCGAAACAAATAGTTCAGCTTCAAATACTTTTGATATACATGATTTAGCTTCAACTGCATGTGAAACAAACGAGTTAGCTAAAAATTCATGCGAAACACATGATTCAGCTTCAAATCAATGAGAAGTAGAAGGCTCAGCGTCAAATCCATGCGATAAAATGGTTTAGCTTCATATACATATGATATACATGAATTAGCTTGAACTGCATGCGAAACAAACGAGTTAGCTTTAAAACAATGTGAAACACATGATTCAGCTTCAAATCAATGCGAAGTAGAAGGCTTAGCTTCAAATCCATGCGATGAAATGCTTTAGCTTCAAATACATGTGATATACATGATTTATCTTCAACTGCATGCGAACCAAACGAGATAGCTTCGAATCCAAGCCAAAGACATAATTTAGCTTCAAATCAGTGCGAGGTAGAAGGCATATATTCGAATCCATTCGAAACAAATAGTTCAGCTTCAACTACATTTGATATACATGATTTAGCTTCAACTGCATGTGAAACAAACGAGTTAGCTTCAAATTCATGCGAAACACATGATTTAGCTTCAAATTCATTCGAAACGCATGGTTTAGCTTAATATTCATGCGAAACAAATGGTCCAGCTTCAAATACTTGTGATATACATGATTTAGCTACCACTGCACATGACACAAACGTGTTAGCTTCAAATTCAAGCGAAAAACATGATTCCGCTTCTAATCAATGCGAAATAGAAGGCTTAGCTTCAAATCCATGCGATGAAATGCTTGAGATTCAAATACATGTGATATACATGATTTAGCTTCAACAGCATGCGAACCAAACGAGATAGCTTCAAATCCAAGCCAAAGACATGATTTAGCTTCAAATCATTACGAAGTAGAAGGCTCAGCGTCAAATCCATGCGAATCAAATGGTTTAGCTTCAAATACATGTGATATACATGATTTAGCTTCAACTGCATGCGATCCAAACCAGATAGCTTCAAATCCAAGCCAAAGACATGATTTAGCTTCAAATCAGTGCGCGGTAGAAGGCATATATTCGAATCCATTCGAAACAAATAGTTCAGCTTCAACTACTTTTGATATACATGATTTAGCTTCAACTGCATGTGAAACAAACGAGTTAGCTTCAAATTCATGCGAAACACATGATTTAGCTTCAAATTCATTCGAAACGCATGGTTTAGCTTAATATTCATGCGAAACAAATGGTTCAGCTTCAAATACTTGTGATATACATGATTTAGCTACCACTGCACATGACACAAACGTGTTACCTTCAAATTGAAGCCAAAAAAATGATTCCGGTTCTAATCAATGCGAAGTAGAAGGCTTAGCTTCAAATCCATGCGATCAAATGCTATTGCTTCAAATACATGTGATATACATGATTTAGCTTCAACTGCATGCGATCCAAACGAGATAGCTTCAAATCCATGCGAAATACATGATTTAGCTTCTAATCAATGCGAAGTAGAATGCTGATTTTCGAATCCATGCGGAACACATGGTTTAGCTTCAAATTCATTCGAAACACATGGTTTAGCTTAATATTCATGCGAAACTAATGGTCCAGCTTCAAATACTTGTGATATACTTGATTTAGCTTAAACTGCACATGACACAAACGTGTTAGCTTCAAATTCAAGCGAAAAACATGATTCCGCTTCTAATCAATGCGAAATAGAAGGCTTAGCTTCAAATCCATGCGATGAAATGCTTGAGCTTCAAATACATGTGATATACATGATTTAGCTTCAACAGCATGCGAACCAAACGAGATAGCTTCAAATCCAAGCCAAAGACATGATTTAGCTTCAAATCAATGCGAAGTAGAAGGCTTATCTTCGAATCCATGCGAACCAAATAGTTCAGCTTCAAATACTTGTGATATACATGATTTAGCTTCAACTGCATGTGAAACAAACGAGTTAGTTACAAATTCATGCGGAACACATGGTTTAGTTTCAAATTCATTCGAAACACATGGTTTAGCTTAAAACCAATGCGAAGTAGAAGGCTCAGCTTCAAATCCATGCGAATCAAATGGTTTAGCTTCAAATACATGTGAGATACATGATTTGGCTTCAACTGCATGCGAATCAAACGTGTTAGCTTCAAATCCATGCGAAACACATGATTTAGCTTCAAATCAATGCGAAATAGAAGGCTGTTTTTCGAATCCATGCGAAACAAATGGTTTATCTTCAAATCAATGCGAAGTACAAGGCTAAGTTTCAAATCCATGCGAAACGTATAGTTTGGAATCAAATACTTGTTTTATACATGATTTAGCTTCAACTGCATGTGAAACAAACGTGTTAGCTTCAAATTCAAGCAAAACACATGATTCAGCTTCAAATCAATGCGAAGTAGAAGGCTCAGCGTCAAATCCATTCGAATCAAATCGTTTAGCTTCAAATACATGTGATATACATGATTTAGCTTCAACTGCATGTGAAACAAACGAGTTAGCTTCAAATTCATGCGAAACACGTGATTTAGCTTCAAATCATTGCGAAGTAGAAAGCTTAGCTTCAAATCCTTGCGAAACATATGATTTAGCTTCAAATCAATGCGAAGTAGAACGCTTATCTTCGAATCCATGCGAAACATATAGTTTAGATTTAAATACTTGTGATATACATGATTTAGCTACAAATGCAGGCGAAACAAACGAGATAGCTTCAAATCCATGCGGAACACATGGTTTAGCTTCACATTCATTCGAAACACTTGGTTTAGCTTAATATTCATGCGAAACAAATTGTCCAGCTTCAAATACTTGTGATATACATGATTTAGCTTCCACTGCACATGACAGAAACGTGTTAGCTTCAAATTCAAGCGAAAGAAATGATTCCGGTTCTAATCAATGCGAAGTAGAAGGCTTAGCTTCAAATCCATGCGGTCAAATGCTTTTGCTTCAAATACATGTGATATACATGATTTAGCTTCAACTGCATGCGAATCAAACGACATAACTTCAAATCCAAGCCAAAGACATGATTTAGCATCAAATGCATGCGAAGCACATGGTTTAGATTAATATTCATGCGAAACAAATGGTTCAGCTTCAAATACTTGTGATATACGTGATTTAGCATAAAATGCATGCGAAACAAGCGAGTTTGTTTTAAATCCATGCGAAACACATGATTTATCTTCAAATCAATGCGAAGTAGAAGGCTTACCTTCGAATCCATGCGAAACAAATAGTTTAAGTTTAAATACTTGTCATATACATGATTTAGCTTCAAATGCAGGCGAAACAAACGAGTTAGCTTCAAATCCATGCGAATCAAATGATTTAAATTCAGATACTTGCGATATAAGTGATATAGATTCAAATGCACGAGGAACAAACGAGTTAGCTTCAAATCCATGCGAAACACATGATTTAGCTTCAATTCAATGCGAAGTTAAAGGCTTAGCTTCAAATGCATGCGAAACAAACGAGTTAGCATTAAATCCACGCGAAACACATGATTTAGCTTGAAATTCATGCGAAACACATGGTTTAGCTACATATTCTAACGAAACAAATGGCTTACTTTTTGATACTTGTGATAAACATGATCTAGTTTCAAATTCAGACGAAACGAACGAGTTAGCTTCAAATCCATCCGAAACACATGATTTAGCAGCAAATCAACGCGATGTAGTAGGTTCAGCTTCAAATCCATGCGAAGCCAATGATTTAGCATCAGATACTTGCGATTTGAGTGATATAGCTTCAAATGCAGACGAAACAAACGAGTTAGATTCAAATCCAAGCGAAACACATGAATTAGCTTCATATCAAAGCGAAGTAGCAGGCTTAGCTTCACATCCATGCGAAACAAATGATTTAGGTTCAGATACTTGCGATATAAGTGATATAGATTCAAATGCAGGAGGAACAAACGTGATAGCCTCAAATACATGCGAAGCATGTGATTTAGCTGCAAATCAATGCGATATATAAGGTTTGCCTTCAAATACATGCGAAACAAACGATTTAGCTTCAAACACATGGGGTATAATTGATATAGCTTCAAATGCAGGGGAAACGAACGAATTAGCATCAAATCCAGGCAAAACACATGATGTAGCTGCAAATAAATGCGATGTAGATGGTTAAGCTTCAAATCCATGCGATACACATGATTTAGCTGCAAATCAATGCGATGTAGAACGATTAGCTTCAAATCCATGCGAAACAAATGATTCAGCTTCAGATACTTGCGATATATGTGATATAGCTTCAAATGCAGACGAAACAAACGAGTTAGCTTCAAATCCATGCAAAACAAATGATTTTTCTTCAAATACTTGCGATATAAGTGATATAGCTTCAAATGCAGACCAAACAAACGAGTTAGCTACAAGTCCAAACGAAACACATGATTTAGCTTCGAATCAATGCGATGTAGAATGTTTAGCTTCAAATCCATGCGACACAAATGATTTAGATTCAGATACTTGCGATATATGTGATATAGCTACAAATGCAGGCGAAACAAACGAGTTAGCATCAAATCCATGCGAAACACATGATTTAGCTTGAAATTCATGCGAAACACATGGTTTAGCTACATATTCTAACGAAACAAATGGCTTACCTTTTGATACTTGTGATAAACATGATCTAGTTTCAAATTCAGGCGAAACTAACGAGTTAGCTTCAAATCCATGCGAAACACATGATTTAGCTTCAATTCAATGCGAAGTTGAAGGCTTAGCTTCAAAGCCATGCGAAATAAATGATTTAGCTTGAAACACTTGGGATGTAAGAGATATAGCTTCAAATGCAGACGAATCAAACGAGTTAGCTTCAAATCCATGCGATACATTTCATTTAGCTTCAATTCGATACGAAGTAGAAGGCTTAGCTACAAATCCATGCGAAACAAATGATTTAGGTTCAGATTCTTGCGATATAAGTGATATAGCTTCAAATGAAGGGGAAAAAACGAGTTAGCATCAAATCCATGCAAAACACATGATTTAGCTTCAAATCAATGCGATGGAGAAGGTTTAGTTTCAAATTCAAGCGAAACACATGATTTAGCTTCAAATCAATGCGATGTAGAAGGTTTAGCTTCAAATCCATGCGAAATAAATGATTTAGCTTCAAACACTTGGGATGTAAGTGATATAGCATCAAATGCAGCCGAAGCAAACGAGTTAGCTTCAAATCCAAGCGAATCACATGATTTAGCTTCAAATCAATGCGATGTAGAAGGTTTAGCTTCAAATCCAAGCGAAACAAATGATTTAGGTTCAAACACTTGCGATATAAGTGATATAGCTTCAAATGCAGGCGAAACTAACGAGTTAGCTTCAAATCCATGCGATGCAGAAGGTTTAGCTTCAAATCCAAGCGAAACACATGATTTATCTTCAAATTAATACGATGTAGAAGGTTTAGCTTCAAATCCAAGCGAAACAAATGATTTAGCTTCAAACAATTGGGATATAAGTGATATAGCTTCATATGCAGGGGAAACAAACGAGCTACATCCAACTCCATGCGAAACACATGACTGAGCTTCAAACCAATGCGATGTAGAAGGTTTAGCTTCTAATCAATGCGATGTAGAAGGTTTGCCTTCAAATACATGCGAAACAAATGATTTAGCTTCAAACACATGGGGTATAATTGATATAGCTTCAAATGCAGGGGAAACGAACGAGTTAGCATCAAATCCATGCAAAACACATGATTTAGCTTCAAATCAATGCGATGCAGAAGGTTTAGCTTCAAATCCATGCGAAACAAATGATTTAGCTTCAAACAATTGAGGTATAAGTGATATAGCTTCAAATGCAGCCGAAGCAAACGAGTTAGCTTCAAATCCATGCGAATCACATGATTTAGCTTCAAATCAATGCGATGTAGAAGGTTTAGATTCAAATCCATGCGAAACAAATGATTTAGATTCAGATACTTGCGATATAAGTGATATAGCTCCAAAAGCCGTCGAAACTAACGAGTTAGCATCAAATCCATGCAAAACACATGATTTAGCTTCAAATAAATGCCTGTGCAGAAGGTTTAGCTTCAAATCCATGCGAAACAAATGATTTAGCTTCAAACAATTGAGATATAAGTGATATAGCTTTAAATGCAGCCGAAGCAAACCAGTTAGCTTCAAATACAAGCAAATCACATGATTTAGCTTCAAATCAATGCGATGTAGAAGGTTTAGATTCAAATCTATGCGAAACAAATGATTTAGCTTCAAACAATTGAGATATAAGTGATATAGCTTCAAATGCTGACGAATCAAACGAGTTGGCTTCAAAATCCATGCGATACATATCATTTATCTTCAAATCGATACGAAGTAGAAGGCTTAGCTTCAAATCCATGCGAAACAAATGATTTAGATTCAGATACTTGCGATATAAGTTTTATAGCTCCAAATGCCGTCGAAACTAACGAGTTAGCATCAAATCCATGCAAAACACATGATTTAGCTTCAAATCAATGTGATGTAAAAAGGTTTAGCTTCAAATACATGCGAACCAAATGACTTAGGTTCAGATACTTGCGATATAAGTGATATAGCTTCAAATGCAGACGAAACAAACGAGTTAGCTTCACATCCAAGCGAAACACATGATCTAGCTCCAAATCAGTGCGAAGTAGAAGGCTTAGCTTCAAAACCATGCGAAACAAATGATTTAGCTTCAGATACTTTGCGATATAAGTGATATAGCTTCATATGCAGAGGAAACAAACGAGCTACATCCAACTCCATGCGAAACACATGAATTAGCTTCATATCAATACGAAGTAGCAGGCTTAGCTTCACATCCATGCGAAACAAATGATTTAGGTTCAGATACTTGCGATAGAAGTGATATAGATTCAAATGCAGGAGAAACAAACGTGATAGCCTCAAATACATGCGAAGCAAGTGATTTAGCTTCAAATCAATGCGATGTAGAAGGTTTATCTTCAAATACATGCGAAATAAATGATTTAGCTTCAAACACTTGGGCTGTACGTGATATAGCTTCAAATGCAGACGAAACAAACGATTTCGCTTCATATCCAAGCGAAACACGTGATTTAGCTTCAAATCAATGCGATGTATAAGGTTTGCCTTCAAATACATGCGAAACAAATGATTTAGCTTCAAACACATGGGGTATAATTGATATAGCTTCAAATGCAGGGGAAACGAACGAGTTAGCATCAAATCCATGCAAAACACATGATTTAGCTTCAAATTAATACGATGTAGAAGGTTTAGCTTTCAAATCCAAGCGAAACAAATGAGTTAGCTTCAAACAATTGGGATATAAGTGATATAGCTTCAAATGCAGGGGAAACAAACGAGCTACATCCAACTCCATGCGAAACACATGACTGAGCTTCAAACCAATGCGATGTAGAAGGCTTAGCTTCAAATCAATGCGATGTAGTAGGATTAGCATCAAATCCATGCGAAATAAATGATTTAGCTTCAAACACTTGGGATGTAAGTGATATAGCTTCAAATGCAGACGAAACAAACGAGTTAGCATCATATGCAAGAGAATCACACGATTTAGCTTCAAATAAATGCGATTTAGAAGTTTTAGCTTCAAATCCATGCGTAACAAATGATTTAGCTTCAGATAATTGCGATATAAGTGATATAGCATCAAATGCGGGCGAAACGAACGAGTTAGCTTCAAATCCATGCTAAAGAAATGATTTAGCTGAAAATCAATGCGATGTAGAAGGTTTAGATTCAAATCCATGCGAAACAAATGATTTAGCATCAGATACTTGCGATATAACTGATATAGCTTCAAATGCAGGGGAAACAAACGAGTTAGCATCAAATCCATGCAAAATACATGATTTAGCTTCAAATCAATGCGATGGAGAAGGTTTAGTTTCAAATTCAAGCGAAACACATGATTTAGCTTCAAATCAATGCAAATGTGGAAGGTTTAGCTTCAAATCCATGCGAAATAAATGATTTAGCTTCAAATCAATGCGAAGTAGAAGGCTTATCTTCGAATCCATGCGAAACAAATGATTTAGTTTCAGATGCTATCGATATAAGTGATATAGCTTCAAATTCAGACGAAACAAACGAGTTAGCTTCAAATTCAAGCGAAAAACATGATTCCGCTTCTAATCAATGCGAAGTAGAAGGCTTACCTTCAAATCCATACGATCAAAAGCTTTAGCTTCAAATACTTTTGATATACATGATTTAGCTTCAAATCCATGCGAAACACATGATTTAGCTTCAAATGCAAGCGAAACACATGATTTATCTTCAAATCAATGCGAAGTAGAAGGTTTAGCTTCAAATCCTTGCGAAACACATGATTTAGCTTCAAATCAATGCGAAGTAGAAGGCTTATCTTCGAATTCATGCGAAACAAATGGTTTAGCTTCAAATAGTTGTGATATACATGATTTAGCTTCAAATGCACCTGAAACAAACGTGTTAGCTTCAAATTCCAGCGAAACACATGATTCACCTTCATATCAATGCGAAGTAGAAGGCTCAGCGTCAAATCCATGCGAATCAAATGGTTTAGATTCAAATGCATGTGATATACATGATTTAGCTTCAACTGCATGCGAAACAAACGAGTTAGCTTCAAATCCATGCGATACATTTCATTTAGCTTCAATTCGATACGAAGTAGAAGGCTTAGCTACAAATCCATGCGAAACAAATGATTTAGGTTCAGATACTTGCGATAGAAGTGATATAGATTCAAATGCAGGAGAAACAAACGTGATAGCCTCAAATACATGCGAAGCAAGTGATTTAGCTGCAAATCAATGCGATGTAGAAGGTTTATCTTCAAATACATGCGAAATAAATGATTTAGCTTCAAACACTTGGGCTGTACGTGATATAGCTTCAAATGCAGACGAAACAAACGATTTCGCTTCATATCCAAGCGAAACACGTGATTTAGCTTCAAATCAATGCGATGTATAAGGTTTGCCTTCAAATACATGCGAAACAAATGATTTAGCTTCAAACACATGGGGTATAATTGATATAGCTTCAAATGCAGGGGAAACGAACGAGTTAGCATCAAATCCATGCAAAACACATGATTTAGCTTCAAATCAATGCGATGCAGAAGGTTTAGCTTCAAATCCAAGCGAAACACATGATTTAGCTTCAAATTAATACGATGTAGAAGGTTTAGCTTCAAATCCAAGCGAAACAAATGAGTTAGCTTCAAACAATTGGGATATAAGTGATATAGCTTCAAATGCAGGAGAAACAAACGAGCTACATCCAACTCCATGCGAAACACATGACTGAGCTTCAAACCAATGCGATGTAGAAGGCTTAGCTTCAAATCAATGCGATGTAGTAGGATTAGCATCAAATCCATGCGAAATAAATGATTTAGCTTCAAACACTTGGGATGTAAGTGATATAGCTTCAAATGCAGGGGAAACAAACGAGTTAGCATCAAATCCATGCAAAATACATGATTTAGCTTCAAATCAATGCGATGGAGAAGGTTTAGTTTCAAATTCAAGCGAAACACATGATTTAGCTTCAAATCAATGCAAATGTGGAAGGTTTAGCTTCAAATCCATGCGAAATAAATGATTTAGCTTCAAGTCAATGCGAAGTAGAAGGCTTATCTTCGAATCCATGCGAAACAAATGATTTAGTTTCAGATGCTATCGATATAAGTGATATGGCTTCAAATGAAGGGGAAAAAACGAGTTAGCATCAAATCCATGCAAAACACATGATTTAGCTTCAAATCAATGCGATGGAGAAGGTTTAGCTTCAAATTCAAGCGAAACACATGATTTAGCTTCAAATCAATGCGATGTAGAAGGTTTAGCTTTAAATCCATGCGAAATAAATGATTTAGCTTCAAACACTTGGGATGTAAGTGATATAGCATCAAATGCAGCCGAAGCAAACGAGTTAGCTTCAAATCCAAGCGAATCACATGATTTAGCTTCAAATCAATGCGATGTAGAAGGTTTAGCTTCAAATCCAAGCGAAACAAATGATTTAGGTTCAAACACTTGCGATATAAGTGATATAGCTGCAAATGCAGGCGAAACTAACGAGTTAGCTTCAAATCCATGCGATGCAGAAGGTTTAGCTTCAAATCCAAGCGAAACACATGATTTAGCTTCAAATTAATACGATGTAGAAGGTTTAGCTTCAAATCCAAGCGAAACAAATGATTTAGCTTCAAACAATTGGGATATAAGTGATATAGCTTCATATGCAGGGGAAACAAACGAGCTACATCCAACTCCATGCGAAACACATGACTGAGCTTCAAACCAATGCGATGTAGAAGGTTTAGCTTCTAATCAATGCGATGTAGAAGGTTTGCCTTCAAATACATGCGAAACAAATGATTTAGCTTCAAACACATGGGGTATAATTGATATAGCTTCAAATGCAGGGGAAACGAACGAGTTAGCATCAAATCCATGCAAAACACATGATTTAGCTTCAAATCAATGCGATGCAGAAGGTTTAGCTTCAAATTCAAGCGAAACACATGATTTAGCTTCAAATCAATGCGATGTAGAAGGTTTAGCTTCAAATCCATGCGAAATAAATGATTTAGCTTCAAACACTTGGGATGTAAGTGATATAGCTTCAAATGCAGACGAATCAAACGAGTTAGCTTCAAATCCATGCGATACATTTCATTTAGCTTCAAATCGATACGAAGTAGAAGGCTTAGCTACAAATCCATGCGAAACAAATGATTTAGGTTCAGATACTTGCGATATAAGTGATATAGCTTCAAATGCAGGGGAAAAAACGAGTTAGCATCAAATCCATGCAAAACACATGATTTAGCTTCAAATCAATGCGATGCAGAAGGTTTAGCTTCAAATCCAAGCGAAACACATGATTTAGCTTCAAATCGATACGAAGTAGAAGGCTTAGCTTCAAATCCATGCGAAAAAAAAAATTTAGATTCAAACAATTGAGATATAAGTGATATAGCTTCAAATGCAGCCGAAGCAAACGAGTTAACTTCAAATCCAAGCGAATCACATGATTTAGCTTCAAATCAATGCGATGTAGAAGATTTAGATACAAATTCATGCGAAACAAATGATTTAGGTTCAAACACTTGCGATATAAGTGATATAGCTTCAAATGCAGGCGAAACTAACGAGTTAGCTTCAAATCCATGCGATGCAGAAGGTTTAGCTTCAAATCCAAGCGAAACACATGATTTAGCTTCAAATTAATACGATGTAGAAGGTTTAGCTTCAAATCCAAGCGAAACAAATGATTTAGCTTCAAACAATTGGGATATAAGTGATATAGCTTCATATGCAGGGGAAACAAACGAGCTACATCCAACTCCATGCGAAACACATGACTGAGCTTCAAACCAATGCGATGTAGAAGGTTTAGCTTCTAATCAATGCGATGTAGAAGGTTTGCCTTCAAATACATGCGAAACAAATGATTTAGCTTCAAACACATGGGGTATAATTGATATAGCTTCAAATGCAGGGGAAACGAACGAGTTAGCATCAAATCCATGCAAAACACATGATTTAGCTTCAAATCAATGCGATGCAGAAGGTTTAGCTTCAAATCCATGCGAAACAAATGATTTAGCTTCAAACAATTGAGGTATAAGTGATATAGCTTCAAATGCAGCCGAAGCAAACGAGTTAGCTTCAAATCCATGCGAATCACATGATTTAGCTTCAAATCAATGCGATGTAGAAGGTTTAGATTCAAATCCATGCGAAACAAATGATTTAGATTCAGATACTTGCGATATAAGTGATATAGCTCCAAAAGCCGTCGAAACTAACGAGTTAGCATCAAATCCATGCAAAACACATGATTTAGCTTCAAATAAATGCCTGTGCAGAAGGTTTAGCTTCAAATCCATGCGAAACAAATGATTTAGCTTCAAACAATTGAGGTATAAGTGATATAGCTTCAAATGCAGCCGAAGCAAACGAGTTAGCTTCAAATACAAGCAAATCACATGATTTAGCTTCAAATCAATGCGATGTAGAAGGTTTAGATTCAAATCTATGCGAAACAAATGATTTAGCTTCAAACAATTGAGATATAAGTGATATAGCTTCAAATGCTGACGAATCAAACGAGTTGGCTTCAAAATCCATGCGATACATATCATTTATCTTCAAATCGATACGAAGTAGAAGGCTTAGCTTCAAATCCATGCGAAACAAATGATTTAGATTCAGATACTTGCGATATAAGTTTTATAGCTCCAAATGCCGTCGAAACTAACGAGTTAGCATCAAATCCATGCAAAACACATGATTTAGCTTCAAATCAATGTGATGTAAAAAGGTTTAGCTTCAAATACATGCGAACCAAATGACTTAGGTTCAGATACTTGCGATATAAGTGATATAGCTTCAAATGCAGACGAAACAAACGAGTTAGATTCACATCCAAGCGAAACACATGATCTAGCTCCAAATCAGTGCGAAGTAGAAGGCTTAGCTTCAAAACCATGCGAAACAAATGATTTAGCTTCAGATACTTTGCGATATAAGTGATATAGCTTCATATGCAGAGGAAACAAACGAGCTACATCCAACTCCATGCGAAACACATGAATTAGCTTCATATCAATACGAAGTAGCAGGCTTAGCTTCACATCCATGCGAAACAAATGATTTAGGTTCAGATACTTGCGATAGAAGTGATATAGATTCAAATGCAGGAGAAACAAACGTGATAGCCTCAAATACATGCGAAGCAAGTGATTTAGCTGCAAATCAATGCGATGTAGAAGGTTTATCTTCAAATACATGCGAAATAAATGATTTAGCTTCAAACACTTGGGCTGTACGTGATATAGCTTCAAATGCAGACGGAACAAACGATTTCGCTTCATATCCAAGCGAAACACGTGATTTAGCTTCAAATCAATGCGATGTATAAGGTTTGCCTTCAAATACATGCGAAACAAATGATTTAGCTTCAAACACATGGGGTATAATTGATATAGCTTCAAATGCAGGGGAAACGAACGAGTTAGCATCAAATCCATGCAAAACACATGATTTAGCTTCAAATCAATGCGATGCAGAAGGTTTAGCTTCAAATCCAAGCGAAACACATGATTTAGCTTCAAATTAATACGATGTAGAAGGTTTAGCTTCAAATCCAAGCGAAACAAATGAGTTAGCTTCAAACAATTGGGATATAAGTGATATAGCTTCAAATGCAGGAGAAACAAACGAGCTACATCCAACTCCATGCGAAACACATGACTGAGCTTCAAACCAATGCGATGTAGAAGGCTTAGCTTCAAATCAATGCGATGTAGTAGGATTAGCATCAAATCCATGCGAAATAAATGATTTAGCTTCAAACACTTGGGATGTAAGTGATATAGCTTCAAATGCAGGGGAAACAAACGAGTTAGCATCAAATCCATGCAAAATACATGATTTAGCTTCAAATCAATGCGATGGAGAAGGTTTAGTTTCAAATTCAAGCGAAACACATGATTTAGCTTCAAATCAATGCAAATGTGGAAGGTTTAGCTTCAAATCCATGCGAAATAAATGATTTAGCTTCAAATCAATGCGAAGTAGAAGGCTTATCTTCGAATCCATGCGAAACAAATGATTTAGTTTCAGATGCTATCGATATAAGTGATATAGCTTCAAATGAAGGGGAAAAAACGAGTTAGCATCAAATCCATGCAAAACACATGATTTAGCTTCAAATCAATGCGATGGAGAAGGTTTAGCTTCAAATTCAAGCGAAACACATGATTTAGCTTCAAATCAATGCGATGTAGAAGGTTTAGCTTCAAATCCATGCGAAATAAATGATTTAGCTTCAAACACTTGGGATGTAAGTGATATAGCATCAAATGCAGCCGAAGCAAACGAGTTAGCTTCAAATCCAAGCGAATCACATGATTTAGCTTCAAATCAATGCGATGTAGAAGGTTTAGCTTCAAATCCAAGCGAAACAAATGATTTAGGTTCAAACACTTGCGATATAAGTGATATAGCTGCAAATGCAGGCGAAACTAACGAGTTAGCTTCAAATCCATGCGATGCAGAAGGTTTAGCTTCAAATCCAAGCGAAACACATGATTTAGCTTCAAATTAATACGATGTAGAAGGTTTAGCTTCAAATCCAAGCGAAACAAATGATTTAGCTTCAAACAATTGGGATATAAGTGATATAGCTTCATATGCAGGGGAAACAAACGAGCTACATCCAACTCCATGCGAAACACATGACTGAGCTTCAAACCAATGCGATGTAGAAGGTTTAGCTTCTAATCAATGCGATGTAGAAGGTTTGCCTTCAAATACATGCGAAACAAATGATTTAGCTTCAAACACATGGGGTATAATTGATATAGCTTCAAATGCAGGGGAAACGAACGAGTTAGCATCAAATCCATGCAAAACACATGATTTAGCTTCAAATCAATGCGATGCAGAAGGTTTAGCTTCAAATTCAAGCGAAACACATGATTTAGCTTCAAATCAATGCGATGTAGAAGGTTTAGCTTCAAATCCATGCGAAATAAATGATTTAGCTTCAAACACTTGGGATGTAAGTGATATAGCTTCAAATGCAGACGAATCAAACGAGTTAGCTTCAAATCCATGCGATACATTTCATTTAGCTTCAAATCGATACGAAGTAGAAGGCTTAGCTACAAATCCATGCGAAACAAATGATTTAGGTTCAGATACTTGCGATATAAGTGATATAGCTTCAAATGCAGGGGAAAAAACGAGTTAGCATCAAATCCATGCAAAACACATGATTTAGCTTCAAATCAATGCGATGCAGAAGGTTTAGCTTCAAATCCAAGCGAAACACATGATTTAGCTTCAAATCGATACGAAGTAGAAGGCTTAGCTTCAAATCCATGCGAAAAAAAAATTTAGATTCAAACAATTGAGATATAAGTGATATAGCTTCAAATGCAGCCGAAGCAAACGAGTTAACTTCAAATCCAAGCGAATCACATGATTTAGCTTCAAATCAATGCGATGTAGAAGATTTAGATACAAATTCATGCGAAACAAATGATTTAGCTTCAAACAATTGGGATATACGTGATATACCTTCAAATGCTGACGAATCAAACGAGTTAGCTTCAAAATCCATGCGATACATATCATTTAACTTCAAATCGATACGAAGTACAAGGCTTAGCTTCAAATACATGCGAAAAAAAATGATTTAGATTCAGATACTTGCGATATAAGTGATATAGCTTCAAATGCCGTCGAAACTAACGAGTTAGCATCAAATCCATGCAAAACACATGATTTAGCTTCAAATCAATGCCTGTGCAGAAGTTTTAGCTTCAAATCCAAGCGAAACACATGATTTAGCTTCAAATCAATGCGATGTAGAAGGTTTAGCTTCAAATCCATGCGAAACAAATGATTTAGCTTCAAACACTTGCGATATAAGTGATATAGCTGCAAATGCAGGCGAAACTAACGAGTTAGCTTCAAATCCATGCGATGCAGAAGGTTTAGCTTCAAATCCAAGCGAAACACATGATTTAGCTTCAAATTAATACGATGTAGAAGGTTTAGCTTCAAATCCAAGCGAAACAAATGATTTAGCTTCAAACAATTGGGATATAAGTGATATAGCTTCATATGCAGGGGAAACAAACGAGTTACATCCAACTCCATGCGAAACACATGAATTAGCTTCATATCAATACGAAGTAGCAGGCTTAGCTTCACATCCATGCGAAACAAATGATTTAGGTTCAGATACTTGCGATATAAGTGATATAGATTCAAATGCAGGAGAAACAAACGTGATAGCCTCAAATACATGCGAAGCAAGTGATTTAGCTGCAAATCAATGCGATGTAGAAGGTTTGCCTTCAAATACATGCGAAACAAATGATTTAGCTTCAAACACAAGGGGTATAATTGATATAGCTTCAAATGCAGGGGAAACGAACGAGTTAGCATCAAATCCATGCAAAACACATGATTTAGCTTCAAATCAATGCGATGGAGAAGGTTTACCTTCAAATCCATGCGAAACAAATGATTTAGCTTCAAACAATTCAGGTATAAGTGATATAGCTTCAAATGCAGCCGAAGCAAACGAGTTAGCTTCAAATCCAAGCGAATCACATGATTTAGCTTCAAATCAATGCGATGTAGAAGGTTTAGATTCAAATCCATGCGAAACAAATGATTTAGATTCAGATACTTGCGATATAAGTGATATAGCTACAAAAGCCGTCGAAAATAACGAGTTAGCATCAAATCCATGCAAAACACATGATTTAGCTTCAAATAAATGCCTGTGCAGAAGGTTTAGCTTCAAATCCATGCGAAACAAATGATTTAGCTTCAAACAATTGAGATATAAGTGATATAGCTTTAAATGCAGCCGAAGCAAACCAGTTAGCTTCAAATACAAGCAAATCACATGATTTAGCTTCAAATCAATGCGATGTAGAAGGTTTAGATTCAAATCTATGCGAAACAAATGATTTAGCTTCAAACAATTGAGATATAAGTGATATAGCTTCAAATGCTGACGAATCAAACGAGTTAGCTTCATAATCCATGCGATACATATCATTTAACTTCAAATCGATACGAAGTAGAAGGCTTAGCTTCAAATCCATGCGAAACAAATGATTTAGATTCAGATACTTGCGATATAAGTTTTATAGCTCCAAATGCCGTCGGAACTAACGAGTTATCATCAAATCCATGCAAAACACATGATTTAGCTTCAAATCAATGCGATGTAAAAAGGTTTAGCTTCAAATCCATGCGAAACAAATGATTTAGTTTCAGAAACTTTGCGATATAAGTGATATAACTTCAAATGCAGACGAAGCAAACGAGTTAGCTTCAAATCCATGCGAAACACATGACTGAGTTTCAAACCAATGCGATGTGGAAGGCTTAGGTTCAAATCAATGCGATGTAGTAGGATTAGCTTCAAATCCATGCGAAACAAATGATTTAGCTTCAAACAATTGAGATATAAGTGATATAGCTTCAAATGCTGACGAATCAAACGAGTTAGCTTCATAATCCATGCGATACATATCATTTAACTTCAAATCGATACGAAGTAGAAGGCTTAGCTTCAAATCCATGCGAAACAAATGATTTAGATTCAGATACTTGCGATATAAGTTTTATAGCTCCAAATGCCGTCGGAACTAACGAGTTATCATCAAATCCATGCAAAACACATGATTTAGCTTCAAATCAATGCGATGTAAAAAGGTTTAGCTTCAAATCCATGCGAAACAAATGATTTAGTTTCAGAAACTTTGCGATATAAGTGATATAACTTCAAATGCAGACGAAGCAAACGAGTTAGCTTCAAATCCATGCGAAACACATGACTGAGTTTCAAACCAATGCGATGTGGAAGGCTTAGGTTCAAATCAATGCGATGTAGTAGGATTAGCTTCAAATCCATGCGAAATAAATGATTTAGCTTCAAACAATTGAGATATAAGTGATATAGCTTCAAATGCTGACGAATCAAACGAGTTAGCTTCAAAATCCATGCGATACATATCATTTAACTTCAAATCGATACGAAGTAGAAGGCTTAGCTTCAAATCCATGCGAAACAAATGATTTAGATTCAGATACTTGCGATATAAGTTTTATAGCTCCAAATGCCGTCGAAACTAACGAGTTAGCATCAAATCCATGCAAAACACATGATTTAGCTTCAAATCAATGCGATGTAAAAAGCTTTAGCTTCAAATACATGCGAACCAAATGGCTTAGGTTCAGATACCTGCGATATAAGTGATATAGCTTCAAATGCAGACGAAACAAACGAGTTAGCTTCACATCCACGCGAAACACATGATCTAGCTCCAAATCAGTGCGAAGTAGAAGGCTTAGCTTCAAATCCATGCGAAACAAATGATTTAGCTTCAGATACTTTGCGATATAAGTGATATAGCTTCAAATGCAGACGAAGCAAACGAGTTAGCTTCAAATCCATGCGAAACACATGATTTAGCTGCAAATCCATGCGATGTAGAAGATTTAGCTTCAAATCCATGCAAAACAAATTATTTAGCATCAGATACTTGCGATATAAGTGATATAGCTTCAAATGCAGGGGAAAAAACGAGTTAGCATCAAATCCATGCAAAACACATGATTTAGCTACAAATCAATGCGATGCAGAAGGTTTAGCTTCAAATCCAAGCGAAACACATGATTTAGCTTCAAATTAATACGATGTAGAAGGTTTAGCTTCAAATCCAAGCGAAACAAATGAGTTAGCTTCAAACAATTTGGATATAAGTGATATAGCTTCAAATGCAGGGGAAACAAACGAGCTACATCCAACTCCATGCGAAACACATGACTGAGCTTCAAACCAATGCGATGTAGAAGGATTAGCTTCAAATCAATGCGATGTAGTAGGATTAGCATCAAATCCATGCGAAACAAATGATTTTGCTTCAAACACTTGGGATATAAGTGATATAGCTTCAAATGCAGACGGAACAAACGAGTTAGCTTCAAAATCCATGTGAAACATATCATTTAGCTTTAAATCGATGCGAAGTAGAAGGCTTAGCTTCAAATCCATGCGAAACAAATGATTTAGCTTCAGATACTTTCGCTGTAAGTGATATAGCTTCAAATTCAGACGAAACGAACGAGTTAGCTTCAAAACCAAGAGAATCGCATGATTTAGCTTCAAATCAATGCGACTTATTAGGTTCAGCTTCAAATGCATTCGAAACAAATGATTTAGCTTCAAACACTTGGGATATGAGTGATATAGCTTCAAATGCAGACGAAACAAATGAGTTAGCTTCAAAATCCATGTGAAACACATCATTTATCTTCAAATCTATGCGACGTAGAAGGCTTAGCTTCAAATCAATGCAACACAAATGATTAAGCTTCAGATACTTGCGATATAAGTGATATAGCTTCAAGTGCAGACGACTCAAACGAGTTAGCTTCAAATTCAAGCGAAGCACATGATTTATCTTCAAATTCATGCGAAACACGTGGTTTAGCTTCATATTCTTGCGAAACAAATGGTTTAGCTTCAGATACTTGTGATAAACATGATTTAGCTTCAACTGCATGTGAAACAAACGTGTTAGCATCAAATCCAAGCGAATCAAATCACTTAGTTTCAAATCAATGCGAAGTTGATGGCTTAGCTTCAAATCCATACGAAATAAATGAGTTACCTTCAAATACTTGCGATATATATGAAACAGCTTCAAATGCAGGCGAAACAAACGCGTTAAATTGAAATCCATGGAAATACATGATTTAACTTCACATCAAAGCGGAGTAGAATGTTTAGCTCCAAATCCATGCGAAACAAATGATTTACCTTCAAATACTTTCGGTATAAATGAAACAGCATCAAATGCAGGAGAAACAAACGAGTTACCTCCAATTCCATGCAAAACACGTGATCAAACTTCAAATCAATGCGAACTAGATATCTCAGCTTCAAATGCATGCGAAACAAATGATTTAGCTTCAGATACATGCGCTATAAGTGATATAGCTTCAAATGCAGACGAATCAAACGAGTTAGCTTCAAAATCTATCGGATACACGTGAATTAGCTTGAAATCAATGCGGAGTAGAAGTCTGAGCTTCAAATCCAGGCGAAACAAATGATTTAGGTTCAGATAATTGCGATATAAGTGATATAGTTGCAAATGCAGGAGGAACAAACTAGTTAGCTCCAAATCCATGCGACACAAATGATTTAGCTTCAGATACTTGCGATATAAGTGATATAGCTTCAAATGCAGACGAAACAAACGAGTTAACTTCAAATCCATGCAAAACACATGATTTTTCTTCAAATACTTGCGATATAAGTGATGTAGCGACAAATGCAGACGAAACAAACGAGCTACCTTCAACTCCATGCGAAACATATGACTGAGCTTCAAACCAATGCGATGTAGAAGGTGTAGCTTCGAATTAATGCGATGTGAAGGTTTAGCTTCAAATCCATGCGAAACCAATGATTTAGCTTCAGATACTTGCGATGTAAGTGATATAGCTTCAAATTCAGACGAAACGAACGAGTTAGCTTCAAAACCAAGAGAATCGCATGATTTAGCTTCAAATCAATGCAACTTATTAGGTTCAGCTTCAAATGCATTCGAAACAAATGATTTAGCTTCAAAATCCATGTGAAACACATCATTTAGCTTTAAATCGATGCGACGTAGAAGGCTTAGCTTCAAATCCATGCAACACAAATGATTAAGCTTCAGATACTTGCGATATAAGTGATATAGCTTCAAGTGCAGACGACTCAAACGAGTTAGCTTCAAATTCAAGCGAAGCACATGATTTATCTTCAAATTCATGCGAAACACATGGTTTAGCTTCATATTCTTGCGAAACAAATGGTTTAGCTTCAGATACTTGTGATAAACATGATTTAGCTTCAACTGCATGTGAAACAAACGTGTTAGCATCAAATCCAAGCGAATCAAATGACTTAGTTTCAAATCAATGCGAAGTTGAAGGCTTAGCTTCAAATCCATGCGAAATAAATGATTTACCTTCAAATACTTTCGGTATAAATGAAACAGCATCAAATGCAGGAGAAACAAACGAGTTAGCTCCAATTCCATGCAAAACAGGAGATCAAACTTCAAATCAATGCGAACTAGATATCTCAGCTTCAAATGCATGCGAAACAAATGATTTAGCTTCAGATACATGCGATATAAGTGATATAGCTTCAAATGCAGACGAATCAAACGAGTTAGCTTCAAAATCTATCGGATACACGTGAATTAGCTTGAAATCAATGCGGAGTAGAAGTCTGAGCTTCAAATCCAGGCGAAACAAATGATTTAGGTTCAGATAATTGCGATATAAGTGATATAGTTGCAAATGCAGGAGGAACAAACTAGTTAGCTCCAAATCCATGCGACACAAATGATTTAGCTTCAAATCAATGCGATGTAGGAGGATTAGCTTCAAATCCATGCGAAACAAATGATTTAGCTTCAAATCAATGCGATGTAGAAGGTTTTGCTTCAAATCCATGCGAAACAAATGATTTTGCTTCAAATACTTGGGATATAAGTTATATAGCTTCAAATGCAGACTGAACAAACGAGTTAGCTTCAAAATCCATGTGAAACACATCATTTAGCTTTAAATCGATGCGAAGTAGAAGGCTTAGCTTCAAATCCATGCGAAACAAATGATTTAGCTTCAGATACTTGCGATATAAGTGATATAGATTCAAATGCACGAGAAACAAACGAGTTAGCTTCAAATCCATGCGAAATACATGATTCAGCTTCAAATCAATGCAAATCAAATGGTTTAGCTTCAGATACTTGCGACATAAATGATATAGCTTCAAATGCGGGCGAAACAAACAAGTAAAATGAAACACATGATTTTGCTTCAAATAAAAGCGAAACACACGATTTAGCTACAAATTAATGCCATGTAGAGGGTTTAGCATCAAATCCATGCGAAACTAATGGTTTAGCTTCAAATGCGTGAGATATACATGACTTAGCTTCCACTGCATGCGAAACGAACGAGTTAGCTTCAAATCCATGCGAAGCACATGATTTAGCTTCAAATCAATGCGAAGTAGAAGGCTGATTTTCGAATCCATGCGCAACAAATGGTTTAGCTTCAAAGACTTGTGATATACATGATTTAGCTTCAAATGCATTCGAAACAATCGAGTTAGCTTCAAATCCATGCGAAACAAATGATTTAGGTTAAGATACTTGCGATATAAGTTATATAGCTTCAAATGCAGGAGAAACAAACGAGTCAGCTTCATATCCAAGCGAAACACGTGATTTAGCTTGAAATCATTGCGATGTAGAAGGCTTAGCTCCAAATCCATGCGAAACAAATGATTTAGATTCAGATACTTGCGATATAAGTGATATAGCTTCAAATGCAGACGAAACAAACGAGTTAACTTCAAATCCATGCAAAACACATGATTTTTCTTCAAATACTTGCGATATAAGTGATGTAGCGACAAATGCAGACGAAACAAACGAGCTACCTTCAACTCCATGCGAAACATATGACTGAGCTTCAAACCAATGCGATGTAGAAGGTGTAGCTTCGAATTAATGCGATGTGAAGGTTTTGCTTCAAATCCATGCGAAACCAATGATTTAGCTTCAGATACTTGCGATGTAAGTGATATAGCTTCAAATTCAGACGAAACGAACGAGTTAGCTTCAAAACCAAGAGAATCGCATGATTTAGCTTCAAATCAATGCAACTTATTAGGTTCAGCTTCAAATGCATTCGAAACAAATGATTTAGCTTCAAACACTTGGGATATGAGTGATATAGCTTCAAATGCAGACGAAACAAATGAGTTAGCTTCAAAATCCATGTGAAACACATCATTTAGCTTTAAATCGATGCGACGTAGAAGGCTTAGCTTCAAATCCATGCAACACAAATGATTAAGCTTCAGATACTTGCGATATAAGTGATATAGCTTCAAGTGCAGACGACTCAAACGAGTTAGCTTCAAATTCAAGCGAAGCACATGATTTATCTTCAAATTCATGCGAAACACATGGTTTAGCTTCATATTCTTGCGATACAAATGGTTTAGCTTCAGATACTTGTGATAAACATGATTTAGCTTCAACTGCATGTGAAACAAACGTGTTAGCATCAAATCCAAGCGAATCAAATGACTTAGTTTCAAATCAATGCGAAGTTGAAGGCTTAGCTTCAAATCCATGCGAAATAAATGATTTACCTTCAAATACTTTCGGTATAAATGAAACAGCATCAAATGCAGGAGAAACAAACGAGTTAGCTCCAATTCCATGCAAAACAGGAGATCAAACTTCAAATCAATGCGAACTAGATATCTCAGCTTCAAATGCATGCGAAACAAATGATTTAGCTTCAGATACATGCGATATAAGTGATATAGCTTCAAATGCAGACGAATCAAACGAGTTAGCTTCAAAATCTATCGGATACACGTGAATTAGCTTGAAATCAATGCGGAGTAGAAGTCTGAGCTTCAAATCCAGGCGAAACAAATGATTTAGGTTCAGATAATTGCGATATAAGTGATATAGTTGCAAATGCAGGAGGAACAAACTAGTTAGCTCCAAATCCATGCGACACAAATGATTTAGCTTCAAATCAATGCGATGTAGAAGGATTAGCTTCAAATCCATGCGAAACAAATGATTTAGCTTCAAATCAATGCGATGTAGAAGGTTTTGCTTCAAATCCATGCGAAACAAATGATTTTGCTTCAAACACTTGGGATATAAGTTATATAGCTTCAAATGCAGACTGAACAAACGAGTAAAATGAAACACATGATTTTGCTTCAAATAAAAGCGAAACACACGATTTAGCTACAAATTAATGCCATGTAGAGGGTTTAGCATCAAATCCATGCGAAACTAATGGTTTAGCTTCAAATGCGTGAGATATACATGACTTAGCTTCCACTGCATGCGAAACGAACGAGTTAGCTTCAAATCCATGCGAAGCACATGATTTAGCTTCAAATCAATGCGAAGTAGAAGGCTGATTTTCGAATCCATGCGCAACAAATGGTTTAGCTTCAAAGACTTGTGATATACATGATTTAGCTTCAAATGCATTCGAAACAATCGAGTTAGCTTCAAATCCATGCGAAACAAATGATTTAGGTTAAGATACTTGCGATATAAGTTATATAGCTTCAAATGCAGGAGAAACAAACGAGTCAGCTTCATATCCAAGCGAAACACGTGATTTAGCTTGAAATCATTGCGATGTAGAAGGCTTAGCTTCAAATCCATGCGAAACAAATGATTTAGATTCAGATACTTGAGGTATAAGGTATATAGCTTCAAATGCAGGCGAAACTAACGAGTTAGCTTCAAATCCATGCGAAACACATGATTTAGCTTCAAATTAATGCGATTTAGAAAGTTTAGCTTCAAATCCATGCGATACAAAAGATTGATCTTTAAACGCTTGGGATATAAGTGATATAGCATCAAATGCAAGCGAAACGAAAGAGTTAGCTTCAAATCCATGCGAAAGACATGATTTAGCTGCAAATCAATGTGATGTAAAAGGTTTAGCTTAAAATCCATGCGAAACAAATGATTTAGCTTCAAATCAATACGAAGTAGAAGGCTTAACTTCAAATCCATGCGAAACAAATGATTTAGGTTCAGATACTTGCGGTATAAGTGATATAGCTTCAAAGGCAGACGAAACAAACGAGATAGCTTCAAATCCATGCGATACACATGATTAAGCTTCTAATCGATGCGAAGTAGAAGGGTTAGCTTCAAATCCATGCGAAGCAAATGATTTAGCTTCAGATACTAACGATATAAGTGATATAGCTTCATATGCAGACGAAACAAACGAGTTAGCTTCATATGCAAGCGAAACACATGATTTAGCTTCAAATCAATGCGAGGTAGAAGGATTATCTTGAAATCCATGAGAAACAATTATTTAGGTTCAGATACTAGCGATATAAGTGATATAGCTTCAAATGCAGGGGAAACAAACGAGTTAGCATTAAATCCATTCAAAACACATGATTTAGCTTGAAATCAATGCGATGCAGAAGGTTTAGCTTCAAATGCATGCGAAACAAGCGAGTTTGTTGTAAATCCATGCGAAACACATGATTTTGCTTCAAATTCATCCGAAACACATGGTTTAGCTTAACATTAATATGAAAAAAATGGTCCAGCTTCAAATACTTGTGAAATATATGATTTAGCTTCAACTGCACCTGAAACAAACGTGTTAGCTTCAAATTCAAACAAAACACATGATTCAGCTTCAAATCAATGCGAAGTAGAAGGCTCAGCGTCAAATCCATTCGAATCAAATGGTTTAGCTTCAAATTCATGTTAAATACATGATTTAGCTTCAACTGCATGCGAAACAAACGAGTTAGCTTCAAATCCATGCGAAACACATGATTTAGCTTCAAATCCATGTGAAACAAATGGTTTAGCTTCAGATACCTGCGACATAAATGATATAGCTTCAAAAGCGGGCGAAACAAACGAGTTAGCTACAAATCCATGCGAAACAAATGATTTAGGTTAAGATACTTGCGATATAAGTTATATAGCTTCAAATGCAGGAGAAACAAACGAGTCAGCTTCATATCCAAGCGAAACACATGATTTAGCTTCAAATCAGTGCGATGTAGAAGGTTTGGCTTCAAATCCAAGCGAAACACATGATTTAGCTTCAAATCAATGCGATGTAGAAGGTTTAGCTTCAAATCCATGCGAAACAAAGGGATTTAGCTTCAAATCCTTCGGATATAAGCGATATAGCTTCAAATGCAGACGAATCAAACGAGTTAGCTTCAAAATCCATGCGAAACACATGACTTAGTTTCAAATCAATATGAAGTAGAAGGCTTATTTTCGAATCCATACGAAACAAATGGTTTAGATTCAAATCAATACGAAGTAGAAGGATTAGCATCAAATCCATTCAAAACACATGATTTCTCTTCAAATCAATGCGAAGTAGAAGGCTAAGTTACAAATCCATGCGAAACGTATAGTTTGGAATCAAATACTTGTTTTAAACAAGATTTAGCTTCAACTGCATGTGAATCAAACGTATTAGCTTCAAATTCCAGCAAAACACATGATTCAGCTTCAAATCAATGCGAAGTAGAAGGCTCAGCGTCAAATCCATGCGATTCAAATGGTTTAGCTTCAAATACATGTGATATACATGATTTAGCTTCAACAGCTTGCGAAACAAACGAGTTAGCTTTAAATCCTTGCGAAACACATGATTTAGCTTCAAATCAATGCGAAGTAGGAGGCTTAAATTCGAATCTATGCGAAAAAAATGGTTCAACTTCAAATACTTGTGATATACATGATTTAGCTTCAAATGCAGGCGAAACAAACGACTTAGCTTATAATCCATGCGAAACACATGATTTAGCTTCAAATCAATGCGAAGTAGAAGGCTCAGCTTCAAATCCATGCGAATCAAATGGATTCGCTTCAAATACATGTGTTATACATGATTTAGCTGCAACTGCATGCGAAACAAACGAGTTAGCTTCAAATCCAAGCGAAACACATGCTTTAGCTTCAATTCAATACGAAGTAGAAGGCTGATTTTCGAATCCATGCGAAACAAATGGTTTAGATTCAAATCAATACGAAGTAGAAGGATTAGCATCAAATCCATTCAAAACACATGATTTATCTTCAAATCAATGCGAAGTAGAAGGCTAAGCTAAAAATCCATGCGAAACGTATAGTTTGGAATCAAATACTTGTTTTATACATGATTTAGCTTCAACTGCATGTGAAACAAACGTGTTGGCTTCAAATTCAAGCAAAACACATTATTCAGCTTCAAATCAATGCGAAGTAGAAGGCTCAGCGTCAAATCCATGCGAATCAAATGGTTTAGCTTCAAATACATGTGATATACATGATTTAGCTTCAATTACATGTGAAACAAACGTGTTAGCTTCAAATTCAAGCAAAACACATGATTCAGCTTCAAATCAATGCGAAGTAGAAGGCTCAGCGTCAAATCCATGCGAATCAAATGGTTTAGCTTTAAACACATGTTAAATACATGATTTAGCTTCAACTGCATGCGAAACAAACGAGTTAGCTTCAAATCCAAGCGAAACACATGATTTAGCTTCAAATCAATATGAAGTAGAAGGCTTAACTTCGAATCCATGCGAAACAAATGATTTAGCTTCAAATACTTGTGATATACATGATTTAGCTTCAAATGCATGCGAAACAAGCGAGTTTGTTGTAAATCCATGCGAAACACATGATTTAACTACCAATCAATGCGAAGTAGAAGTCTTATCTTCGAATCCATGCGAAACAAATAGTTTAGATTTAAATACTTCTGATATACATGATTTACCTTCAAATGGAGGCCAAACAAACGAGTTAGCTCCAAATCCATGCGAAACACATGATTTAGCTTCAAATTCATTCGAAACACATGGTTTAGCTTAATATTAATAGGAAACAAATGGTCCAGCTTCAAATACTTGTGAAATATATGATTTAGCTTCAACTGCACCTGAAACAAACGTGTTAGTTTCAAATTCAAGAGAAAAACATGATTCAGCTTCAAATCAATGCGAAGTAGAAGGCTTAGCTTCAAATCCAAGCGAAACAAATGATTTAGATTCAGATACTTGCGATATAAGTGATATAGCTTCAAATGCAGCGGAAACAAACGAGTTAGCATCAAATCCATGCAAAACACATGATTTAGCTTCAAATCAATACGAAGTAGAAGGCTGATTTTCGAATCCATGCGCAACAAATGATTTAGGTTCAAATACTTGTGATATACATGATTTAGCTTCAAATGCATGTGAAACAAACGTGTTGGCTTCAAATTCAAGCAAAACACATTATTCAGCTTCAAATCAATGCGAAGTAGAAGGCTCAGCGCAAATCCATGCGAATCAAATGGTTTAGCTTCAAACACATGTTAAATACATGATTTAGCTTCAACTGCATGCGAAACAAACGAGTTAGCTTCAAATCCAAGCGATACACATGATTTAGCTTCAAATCAATATGAAGTAGAAGGCTTAACTTCGAATCCATGCGAAACAAATGATTTAGCTTCAAATACTTGTGATATACATGATTTAGCTTCAAATGCATGCGAAACAAGCGAGTTTGTTGTAAATCCATGCGATACACATGATTTAACTACCAATCAATGCGAAGTAGAAGTCTTATCTTCGAATCCATGCGAAACAAATAGTTTAGATTTAAATACTTGTGATATACATGATTTACCTTCAAATGGAGGCCAAACAAACGAGTTAGCTCCAAATCCATGCGAAACACATGATTTAGCTTCAAATTCATTCGAAACACATGGTTTAGCTTAATATTAATAGGAAACAAATGGTCCAGCTTCAAATACTTGTGAAATATATGATTTAGCTTCAACTGCACCTGAAACAAACGTGTTAGCTTCAAATTCAAGAGAAAAACGTGATTCAGCTTCAAATCAATGCGAAGTAGAAGGCTTAGCTTCAAATCCAAGCGAAACAAATGATTCAGATTCAGATACTTGCGATATAAGTGATGTAGCTTCAAATGCAGCGGAAACAAACGAGTTAGCATCAAATCCATGCAAAACACATGATTTAGCTTCAAATCAATGTGATACAGAAGGTTTAGCATCAAATCCTTGCGATACAAATGATTTAACATCAGATAGTTGCGATATGAGTGATATAGTTTCAACTGCTTGCGAAACAAACGAGTTAGCTTCAAATCCATGCGAAACCCATGATTTAGCTTCAAATTAATGGGATTTAGAACGTTTAGCTTCAAATCCATGCGATACAAAAGATTGATCTTCAAACGCTTGGGATATAAGTGATATTGCATCAAATGCAAGCGAAACGAAAGAGTTAGCTTCAAATCCATGCGAAAGACATGATTTAGCTGCAAATCAATGCGATGTAAAAGGTTTAGCTTCAAATCCATGCGAAACAAAGGGATTTAGCTTCAAATCCTTCGGATATAAGTGATATAGCTTCAAATGCAGACGAATCAAACGAGTTAGCTTCAAAATCCATGCGAAACACATGACTTAGTTTCAAATCAATATGAAGTAGAAGGCTTAACTTCGAATCCATGCGAAACAAATGTTTAAGCTTCAAATACTTGTGATATACATGATTTAGCTTCAAATACATGCGAAACAAGCGAGTTTGTTGTAAATCCATGCGAAACACATGATTTAGCTACCAATCAATGCGAAGTAGAAGTCTTATCTTCGAATCCATGCGAAACAAATAGTTTAGATTTAAATACTTGTGATATACATGATTTAGCTTCAAATGGAGGCCAAACAAACGAGTTAGCTTCAAATCCATGCGAAACACATGATTTAGCTTCAAATTCATCCGAAACACATGGTTTAGCTTAATATTAATATGAAACAAATGGTCCACCTTCAAATACTTGTGAAATATATGATTTAGCTTCAACTGCAACTGAAACAAACGTGTTAGCTTCAAATTCAAGAGAAAAACATGATTCAGCTTCAAATCAATGCGAAGTAGAAGGCTCAGCTTCAAATCCATACGAATCAAATGGTTCAGCATCAAATACATGTGATATACATGATTTAGCTTCAACTGCATGCGAAACAAACGAGTTAGGTTCAAATCCATGCGAAACACATGATTTAGCTTCAAATCAATACGAAGTAGAAGGCTGATTTTCGAATCCATACGAAACAAATGGTTTAGATTCAAATCAATACGAAGTAGAAGGATTAGCATCAAATCCATTCAAAACACATGATTTATCTTCAAATCAATGCGAAGTAGAAGGCTAAGTTACAAATCCATGCGAAACGTATAGTTTGGAATCAAATACTTGTTTTAAACAAGATTTAGCTTCAACTGCATGTGAAACAAACGTATTAGCTTCAAATTCCAGCAAAACACATGATTCAGCTTCAAATCAATGCGAAGTAGAAGGCTCAGCGTCAAATCCATGCGATTCAAATGGTTTAGCTTCAAATACATGTGATATACATGATTTAGCTTCAACAGCTTGCGAAACAAACGAGTTAGCTTTAAATCCTTGCGAAACACATGATTTAGCTTCAAATCAATGCGAAGTAGGAGGCTCAGCTTCAAATCCATGCGAATCAAATGGTTTAGCTTCAAATGCGTGAGATATACATGACTTAGCTTCCACTGCATGCGAAACGAACGAGTTAGCTTCAAATCCATGCGAAGCACATGATTTAGCTTCAAATCAATGCGAAGTAGAAGGCTGATTTTCGAATCCATGCGCAACAAATGGTTTAGCTTCAAAGACTTGTGATATACATGATTTAGCTTCAAATGCATTCGAAACAATCGAGTTAGCTTCAAATCCATGCGAAACACATGACTTAGCTTCAAATCAATATGAAGTAGAAGGCTTAACTTCGAATCCATGCGAAACAAATGATTTAGCTTCAAATACTTGTGATATACATGATTTAGCTTCAAATGGAGACCAAACAAACGAGTTAGCTTCAAATCCATGCGAATCAAATGGATTAGCTTCAAATACATGTGTTATACATGATTTAGCTGCAACTGCATGCGAAACAAACGAGTTAGCTTCAAATCCAAGCGAAACACATGCATTAGCTTCAATTCAATACGAAGTAGAAGGCTGATTTTCGAATCCATGCGAAACAAATGGTTTAGATTCAAATCAATACGAAGTAGAAGGATTAGCATCAAATCCATTCAAAACACATGATTTATCTTCAAATCAATGCGAAGTAGAAGGCTAAGTTAAAAATCCATGCGAAACGTATAGTTTGGAATCAAATACTTGTTTTATACATGATTTAGCTTCAACTGCATGTGAAACAAACGTGTTGGCTTCAAATTCAAGCAAAACACATTATTCAGCTTCAAATCAATGCGAAGTAGAAGGCTCAGCGTCAAATCCATGCGAATCAAATGGTTTAGCTTCAAATACATGTGATATACAAGATTTAGCTTCAACTGCATGTGAAACAAACGTGTTAGCTTCAAATTCAAGCAAAACACATGATTCAGCTACAAATCAATGCGAAGTAGAAGGCTCAGCGTCAAATCCATGCGAATCAAATGGTTTAGCTTCAAATACATGTTAAATACATGATTTAGCTTCAACTGCATGCGAAACAAACGAGTTAGCTTCAAATCCAAGCGAAACACATGATTTAGCTTCAAATCAATATGAAGTAGAAGGCTTAACTTCGAATCCATGCGAAACAAATGATTTAGCTTCAAATACTTGTGATATACATGATTTAGCTTCAAATGCATGCGAAACAAGCGAGTTTGTTGTAAATCCATGCGAAACACATGATTTAACTACCAATCAATGCGAAGTAGAAGTCTTATCTTCGAATCCATGCGAAACAAATAGTTTAGATTTAAATACTTGTGATATACATGATTTACCTTCAAATGGAGGCCAAACAAACGAGTTAGCTCCAAATCCATGCGAAACACATGATTTAGCTTCAAATTCATTCGAAACACATGGTTTAGCTTAATATTAATAGGAAACAAATGGTCCAGCTTCAAATACTTGTGAAATATATGATTTAGCTTCAACTGCACCTGAAACAAACGTGTTAGCTTCAAATTCAAGAGAAAAACATGATTCAGCTTCAAATCAATGCGAAGTAGAAGGCCTAGCTTCAAATCCAAGCGAAACAAATGATTTAGATTCAGATACTTGCGATATAAGTGATATAGCTTCAAATGCAGCGGAAACAAACGAGTTAGCATCAAATCCATGCAAAACACATGATTAAGCTTCTAATCGATGCGATGTAGAAGGATTAGCTTCAAATCCATGCGAAGCAAATGATTGAGCTTCAAACACTTGCGTTATAATTGATATAGCTTCCAATGCAGACGATACAAACGAGCTAGCTTCAAATACAACTGAAACACATGATATAGCTTCAAATCAATGCGATGTAGAAGGTTTAGCTTCAAATCCATGCGAAACAAATGATTTAGATTCAGATGCTTGCCATATAGGTGATATAGCTTCAAATGCAGACGAAACAAACGAGTTAGATTCAAATCCATGCGAACCACATGATTTAGATGCAAATTAATGCGATGTAGAAGATTTAGCTTCAAATCCATGCAAAGCAACTGATTTAGCATCAGATACTTGCGATATAAGTAATATAGCTTCAAATGCAGGGGAAACAAACGAGTTAGCATTAAATCCATGCAAAACACATGATTTATCTTCAAATCAATGCGATGCAGAAGGTTTAGCTTCAAATCCAAGCGGAACAAATGATTCAGCTTCAAACACTTGAAATATGAGTGATATAGCTTCAAATGCAGGGGGAACAAACGAGTTAGCATCAAATCCATGCAAAACACATGATTTAGCTTCAAATCAATGCGATGCAGAAGGTTTAGCTTCAAATCCAAGCGAAACACATGATTTAGCTTGAAATCAATGCGATCTAGAAGGCTTAGCTTCAAATCAATGCGAAACAAATGATTTAGATTCAGATATTTCAGATATAAGTTATATAGCTTCAAATGCAGGCGAAACTAACGAGTTAGCTTCAAATCCATGCGAAACACATGATTTAGCTTCAAATCCATGCTAAGTAGATGATTTAGATTCAAATCCGTGCGAAATAAATGATTTAGCATCAGATACTTGCGATAAAACTGATATAGCTTCAAATGCAGGGGAAACAGGCGAGTTAGCATCAAATCCATGCAAAACACATGCTTTAGCGTCAAATCAATGCGATGCAGAGGGTTTAGCTTCAAATCCAAGCGAAACACATGATTTAGCTTCAAACAAGTGGGATATAAGTGATATAGCTTCAAATGCTGACGAATCAAACGAGTTAGTTTCAAAATCCATGCGATACATATCATTTAACTTCAAATCGATACGACGTAGAAGATTTAGCTTCAAATTCATGCGAGACAAATGATTTAGATTCAGATACTTGCGATATAAGTGATATAGCTTCAAATGCAGGGGAAACAAACGAGTTAGCATTAAATCCATTCAAAACACATGATTTAGCATGAAATCAATGCGATGCAGAAGGTTTAGCTTCAAATCGATGTGAAATAAATGGTTTAGTTTCAAACGCTTGGGATGTAAGTGATATAGCTTCAAATGCAGGGGCAACAAACGAGTTAGCTTCAAATCCATACAAAACACATGATTAAGCTTCAAATCAATGCTATGTCGAAGGTTTAGCTTCAAATCCATGCGAAACAAATGATTTAGCTTCAGATACTAGCGATATAAGTGATATAGCTTCATATGCAGACGAAACAAACGAGTTAGTTTCATATGCAAGCGAAACACATGATTTAGCTTTAATCAGTGCTATGTAGAATGTTTAGCTTCAAATCCATGCGAAATAAATGGTTTAGCTACAAATACTTGTGATATACGTTATTTATATTCAACTGCATGCGCAACAAACGACTTAGCTTCAAATCCATGTGAAACCCATGATTTAGCAGCAAATCAATGGGATGTAGAAGGTTTAGCTTCAAATCCATGCGAAACCAATGATTTAGATTCAGATACTTGCGATATAAGTGATATAACTTCAAATGCAGGAGAAACAAACGAGTTAGCTTCAAATCCATGCAAAACACATGACTTAGCTTCAAATCAATATGAAGTAGAAGGCTTAACTTCGAATCCATGCGAAACAAATGATTTAGCTTCAAATACTTGTGATATACATGATTTAGCTTCAAATGCATGCGAAACAAGCGAGTTTGTTGTAAATCCATGCGAAACGCATGATATAGTTACCAATCAATGCGAAGTAGAAGTCTTACCTTCGAATCCATGCGAAACAAATAGTTTAGATTTAAATACTTGTGATATACATGATTTAGCTTCAAATGGAGACCAAACAAACGAGTTAGCTTCAAATCCATGCGAATCAAATGGATTAGCTTCAAATACATGTGTTATACATGATTTAGCTGCAACTGCATGCGAAACAAACGAGTTAGCTTCAAATCCAAGCGAAACACATGCATTAGCTTCAATTCAATACGAAGTAGAAGGCTGATTTTCGAATCCATGCGAAACAAATGGTTTAGATTCAAATCAATACGAAGTAGAAGGATTAGCATCAAATCCATTCAAAACACATGATTTATCTTCAAATCAATGCGAAGTAGAAGGCTAAGTTAAAAATCCATGCGAAACGTATAGTTTGGAATCAAATACTTGTTTTATACATGATTTAGCTTCAACTGCATGCGAAACAAACGAGTTAGCTTCAAATCCAAGCGAAACACATGCATTAGCTTCAATTCAATACGAAGTAGAAGGCTGATTTTCGAATCCATGCGAAACAAATGGTTTAGATTCAAATCAATACGAAGTAGAAGGATTAGCATCAAATCCATTCAAAACACATGATTTATCTTCAAATCAATGCGAAGTAGAAGGCTAAGTTAAAAATCCATGCGAAACGTATAGTTTGGAATCAAATACTTGTTTTATACATGATTTAGCTTCAACTGCATGTGAAACAAACGTGTTGGCTTCAAATTCAAGCAAAACACATTATTCAGCTTCAAATCAATGCGAAGTAGAAGGCTCAGCGTCAAATCCATGCGAATCAAATGGTTTAGCTTCAAATACATGTGATATACAAGATTTAGCTTCAACTGCATGTGAAACAAACGTGTTAGCTTCAAATTCAAGCAAAGCACATGATTCAGCTACAAATCAATGCGAAGTAGAAGGCTCAGCGTCAAATCCATGCGAATCAAATGGTTTAGCTTCAAATACATGTTAAATACATGATTTAGCTTCAACTGCATGCGAAACAAACGAGTTAGCTTCAAATCCAAGCGAAACACATGATTTAGCTTCAAATCAATATGAAGTAGAAGGCTTAACTTCGAATCCATGCGAAACAAATGATTTAGCTTCAAATACTTGTGATATACATGATTTAGCTTCAAATGCATGCGAAACAAGCGAGTTTGTTGTAAATCCATGCGAAACACATGATTTAACTACCAATCAATGCGAAGTAGAAGTCTTATCTTCGAATCCATGCGAAACAAATAGTTTAGATTTAAATACTTGTGATATACATGATTTACCTTCAAATGGAGGCCAAACAAACGAGTTAGCTCCAAATCCATGCGAAACACATGATTTAGCTTCAAATTCATTCGAAACACATGGTTTAGCTTAATATTAATAGGAAACAAATGGTCCAGCTTCAAATACTTGTGAAATATATGATTTAGCTTCAACTGCACCTGAAACAAACGTGTTAGCTTCAAATTCAAGGGAAAAACATGATTCAGCTTCAAATCAATGCGAAGTAGAAGGCCTAGCTTCAAATCCAAGCGAAACAAATGATTTAGATTCAGATACTTGCGATATAAGTGATATAGCTTCAAATGCAGCGGAAACAAACGAGTTAGCATCAAATCCATGCAAAACACATGATTAAGCTTCTAATCGATGCGATGTAGAAGGATTAGCTTCAAATCCATGCGAAGCAAATGATTGAGCTTCAAACACTTGGGATATAGGTGATATAGCTTCAAATGCAGCAAAACTAACGAGTTAGCTTCAAATCCAAGTGAAACACTTGATTTAGCTGCAAATCAATGCGATGTAGAAGGTTTAGCTTCAAATCCATGCGAAACAAATGATAATAGCTTCAAACACTTGAGATATAAGTGATATAGCTACAAATGCAGCCGAAACAAACGAGTTAGCTTCAAATCCAAGCGAATCACTTGATTTAGATGCAAATCAATGCGATGTACAAGGTTTAGCTTCAAATCCATGCGAAACAACTGATTTAGCTTCAAACAATTGGGATATAAGTGACATAGCTTCAAATGATGACGAATCAATCGAGTTAGCTTCCTAATCCATGCGATACATATCATTTAACTTCAAATCGATACGAAGTAGAAGGCTTAGCTTCAAATCCACGCGAAACAAATGATTTAGATTCAGATACTTGCGATATAAGTGATATAGCTTCAAATGCAGCGGAAACAAACGAGTTAGCATCAAATCCATGCAAAATACATGATTTAGCTTCAAATCAATGCGATGTAGAAGGTTTAGCTTCAAATCCAAGCAGAACACGTGATATAGCTTCAAATCAATGCGATGTAGCGGGTTTAGCTTCAAATCCATGCGAAACAAATGATTTAGATTCAGATACTTGAGATATAAGTTATATAGCTTCAAATGCAGGCGAAACTAACGAGTTAGCTTCAAATCCATGCGAAACACATGATTTAGCTGCAAATCCATGCTATGTAGATGATTTAGATTCAAATCCGTGCGAAATAAATGATTTAGCATCAGATACTTGCGATATAACTGATATAGCTTCAAATGCAGGGGAAACAGGCGAGTTAGCATCAAATCCATGCAAAACACATGATTTAACGTCAAATCAATGCGATGCAGAGGGTTTAGCTTCAAATCCAAGCGAAACATATGATTTAGCTTCAAATCAATGCGATGTAGAAGTTTTAGCTGCAAATCCAAGCGGAACATGTAATTTAGCTTCAAATCAATGCGATGTAGAGGGTTTAGTTCGAAATCCATGCGAGACAAATTATTGAGCTTCAAACACTTGAGATATAAGTGATATAGCTTCCAATGCAGACGAAACAAAGGAGCTGGCTTAAATGCATGCGAAACACATGATTTAGCTGCAATTCAGTGCGATGTAGAATGTTTAGCTTCAAATCCATGCGAAATAAATGGTTTAGCTACAAATACTTGTGATATATGTTATTTAGATTAAATTGCATGCGCAACAAACGAATCATCTTCAAATCCATGTGAAACCCATGATTTAGCAGCAAATCAATGGATGTAGAAGGTTTAGCTGCAAATCCATGCGAAACCAATGATTTAGCTTCAAATCAATGCGAGGTAGAAGGCTTATCTTGAAATCCATGAGAAACAAATGATTTAGGTTCAGATACTTGCGATATAAGTGATATAGCTTCAAATGCAGACGAAAGAAACGAGTTAGATTCAAATCCAAGCGAAACACATGATTTAGCTTCAAATCAATGCGATGTAGAAGGTTTAGCTTCAAATCCAAGCAGAACACGTGATATAGCTTCAAATCAATGCGATGTAGCGGGTTTAGCTTGAAATCCATGCGAGACAAATTATTGAGCTTCAAACACTTGCGATATAAGTGATATAGCTTCCAATGCAGGGGGAACAAAAGAGTTAGCATCAAATCCATGCAAAACACATGATGTAGCTTCAAATCAATGCGATGCAGAAGGTTAAGCTTCAACTCCAAGCGAAACACATGATTTAACTTCAAATCTATACGAAGTAGAAGGCTTAGCTTCAAATGCATGCGAGACAAATGATTTAGATTCAGATACTTGAGATATAAGTGATATAGCTTCAAATGCAGGGGAAACTATCGAGTTAGCTTCAAAATCCATGCGATACACATGATTTAGCTTCAAATCAATGCGAGGTAGAAGGCTTATCTTGAAATCCATGAGAAACAAATGATTTAGGTTCAGATACTTGCGATATAAGTGATCTAGCTTCAAATGCAGACGAAACAAACGAGTTAGCTTCAAATCCATGCAAAACACATGATTTAGCAGCAAATTAATGCGATGTAGAAGTTTTAGGTTCAAATCCATGCGAAACAAATGATTTAGCTTCAGATACTAGCGACATAGGTGATACAGCTTCAAATGCAGACGAAACAAACGAGTTAGCTTCAAATCCATGCGAAACACATGATTTAGCCGCAAATCAATGCGATGTAGAAGTTTTAGCTTCAAATCCATGCGAAACGAATGGTTCAGCTTCAAACAATTGGGATATAAGTGATATAGCTTCAAATGCGGACGAATCAAACGAGTTAGCTTCAAAATCCACGCGATACATATCATTTAACTTCAAATCGATACGAAGTAGAAGGCTTAGCTTCAAATCCATGTGAAACAAATGATTTAGATTCAGATACTTGAGATATAAGTTATATAGCTTCAAATGCAGGCGAAACTAACGAGTTAGCTTCAAAATCCATGCGATACACATGATTTAGCTTCAAATCAATGCGAGGTAGAAGGCTTATCTTGAAATCCATGAGAAACAAATGATTTAGGTTCAGATACTTGCGATATAAGTGATATAGCTTCAAATGCAGACGAAAGAAACGAGTTAGATTCAAATCCAAGCGAAACACATGATTTAGTGTCAAATCAATGCGATGTAGAAGGTTTAGCTTCAAATTCAAGCGGAACACGTGATTTAGCTTCAAATCAATGAGATGTAGAATGTTTCGATTCGAATCCATGCGACACAAATGATTTGGCTTCAAATACTTACGATATAAGTGATATAGCTTCAAATGCAGCCGAAACAAACGAGTTAGCTTCATAATCCATGCAAAACACATGATTTAGCTGAAAATCAATGCGATGCAGAAGGTTTAGCTTCAAATCCAACCGGAACACGTGATTTAGCTTCAAATCAATGAGATGTAGAATGTTTAGCTTCAAATCCATGCGACACAAATGATTTGGCTTCAAATACTTGCGATATAAATGATATAGCTTCAAATGCAGACGAATCAGACGAGTTAGCTTCAAAATCCATGCGATACATATCATTCAACTTCAAATCGATACGAAGTAGAAGGCTTAGCTTCAAATCCATGCGAAACAAATGATTTGGCTTCAAATACTTGCGATATAAATGATATAGCTTCAAATGCAGCCGAAACAAACGAGTTAGCTTCAAATCCATGCAAAACACATGATTAAGCTTCTAATCGATGCGAAGTAGAAGGATTAGCATCAAATCCATGCGAAGCAAATGATTGAGCTTCAAACACTTGGGATATAGGTGATATAGCTTCAAATGCAGGCAAAACTGACGAGTTTGCATCAAACCCAAGCAAACCACATGATTTAGCCGCAAATCAATGCGATGTAGTAGTTTTAGATTCAAATCCATGCAAAACAAGTGATTCAGCTTCAAACTATTGGGATATAAGTGATATAGCTTCAAATGCGGACGAATCAAACGAGTTAACTTCAAAATCCATGCGATGCATATCATTTAACTTCAAATCGATACGAAGTAGAAGGCTTAGCTTCAAATCCATGTGAAACAAATGATTTAGATTCAGATACTTGAGATCTAAGTTATATAGCTACTAATGCAGTCGAAACTAACGAGTTAGCTTCAGAATCCATGCGATACACATGATTTAGCTTCAAATCAATGCGAGGTAGAAGGCTTATCTTGAAATCCATGAGAAACAAATGATTTAGGTTCAGATACTTGCGATATAAGTGATACAGCTTCAAATGCAGACGAAAGAAACGAGTTAGATTCAAATCCATGCAAAACACATGATTTAGCTGAAAATCAATGCGATGCAGAAGGTTTAGCTTCAAATCCAACCGGAACACGTGATTTAGCTTCAAATCAATGAGATGTAGAATGTTTAGCTTCAAATCCATGCGACACAAATGATTTGGCTTCAAATACTTGCGATATAAATGATATAGCTTCAAATGCAGCCGAAACAAACGAGTTAGCTTCAAATCCATGCAAAACACATGATTTAGCCGCAAATCAATGCGATGTAGAAATTTTAGCTTCAAATCCATGCGAAACAAATGATTCAGCTTCAAACAATTGGGATATAAGTGATATAGCTTCAAATGCGGACGAATCAAACGAGTTAGCTTCAAAATTCATGCGATACATATCATTTAATTTCAAATCGATACGAAGTAGAAGGCTTAGCTTCAAATCCATGTGAAATAAATGATTTAGATTCAGATACTTGAGATATAAGTTATATAGCTTCAAATGCAGGCGAAACTAACGAGTTAGCTTCAAAATCCATGCGATACACATGATTTAGCTTCAAATCAATGCGAGGTAGAAGGCTTATCTTGAAATCCATGAGAAACAAATGATTTAGGTTCAGATACTTGCGATATAAGTGATCTAGCTTCAAATGCAGACGAAAGAAACGAGTTAGATTCAAATCCAAGCGAAACACATGATTTAGTGTCAAATCAATGCAATGTAGAAGGTTTAACTTCAAATCCAAGCGGAACACGTGATTTAGCTTCAAATCAATGAGATGTAGAATGTTTCGATTCGAATCCATGCGACACAAATGATTTGGCTTCCAATACTTACGATATAAGTGATATAGCTTCAAATGCAGCCGAAACAAACGAGTTAGCTTCAAATCCATGCAAAACACACGATTTAGCTGAAAATCAATGCGATGCAGAAGGTTTAGCTTCAAATCCAACCGGAACACGTGATTTAGCTTCAAATCAATGAGATGTAGAATGTTTAGCTTCAAATCCATGCGACACAAATGATTTGGCTTCAAATACTTGCGATATAAATGATATAGCTTCAAATGCTGACGAATCAGACGAGTTAGCTTCAAATCCATGCGATACATATCATTCAACTTCAAATCGATACGAAGTAGAAGGCTTAGCTTCAAATCCATGCGAAACAAATGATTTAGATTCAGATGCTTGCGATATAAGTGATATAGCTTCCAATGCTGACGAAACAAACGAGCTAGCTTCAAATCCATGCAAAACACATGATTAAGCTTCTAATCGATGCGATGTAGAAGGGTTAGCTTCAAATCCATGCGAAGCAAATGATTGAGCTTCAAACAGTGGGATATAGGTGATATAGCTTCAAATGCTGGCAAAACTAACGAGTTAGCTTCAAATCCAAGCAAAACACATGATTTAGCAGCAAATCAATGCGATGTAGAAGTTTTAGCTTCAAATCCATGCGAAACAAATAGTTCAGCTTCAAATACTTTTGATATACATCATTAAGCTTCAACTGCATGTGAAACAAACGAGTTAGCTTCAAATCCATGCGAAACACATGCTTTAGCTTCAATTCATTACGAAGTAGAAGGCTGATTTTCGAATCCATGCGAAACAAATGGTTTAGATTCAAATCAATACGAAGTAGAAGGATTAGCATCAAATCCATTCAAAACACATGATTTATCTTCAAATCAATGCGAAGTAGAAGGCTCAGCTTCAAATCCATGTGATTGAAATGGTTTAGCTTCAAATACATGTGATATACATGATTAAGCTGCAACAGCATTCTAACCAAACGAGTTAGCTTCAAATCCATTCGAAACACATGATTTAGCTTCAAATCAATGCGAAGTAGAAGGTTTAGCTTCAAATCCAAGTGAAACACATGATTTAGCTTGAAATCAATGCGATGTAGAAGGATTAGCTTCAAATCCTTGCGAAGCAAATGATTGAGCTTCAAACACTTGGGATATAGGTGATATAGCTTCAAATGCAGCAAAACTAACGAGTTAGCTTCAAATCCAAGTGAAACACTTGATTTAGCTGCAAATCAATGCGATGTAGAAGGGTTAGCTTCAAATCCATGCGAAGCAAATGATTTAGCTACAGATACTAGCGATATAAGTGATATAGCTTCATATGCAGACGAAACAAAGGAGCTAGCTTAAATACAAGAGAAACACATGATTTAGCTTCAAATCAATGAGATGTAGAAGGTTTAGATTCGAATCCATGCGACACAAATGATTTGGCTTCAAATACTTGCGATATAAATGATATAGCTTCAAATGCAGCCGAAACAAACGAGTTAGCTTCAAATCCATGCAAAACACATGATTAAGCTTCTAATCGATGCGAAGTAGAAGGCTCAGCTTCAAATACATGTGATATACATGATTAAGCTGCAACAGCATTCTAACCAAACGAGTTAGCTTCAAATCCATTCGAAACACATGATTTAGCTTCAAATCAATGCGAAGTAGAAGGTTTAGCTTCAAATCCAAGCGAAACACATGATTTAGCTTGAAATCAATGCGATGTAGAAGGATTAGCTTCAAATCCTTGCGAAGCAAATGATTGAGCTTCAAACACTTGGGATATAGGTGATATAGCTTCAAATGCAGCAAAACTAACGAGTTAGCTTCAAATCCAAGTGAAACACTTGATTTAGCTGCAAATCAATGCGATGTAGAAGGGTTAGCTTCAAATCCATGCGAAGCAAATGATTTAGCTTCAGATACTAGCGATATAAGTGATATAGCTTCATATGCAGACGAAACAAACGAATTAGCTTCATATCCAAGCGAAACACATGATTTAGCTTTAATCAGTGCGATGTAGAATGTTTAGCTTCAAACCCATGCGAAATAAATGGTTTGGCTACAAATACTTGTGATATACGTTATTTAGATTCAACTGCATGCGCAACAAACGAATCAGCTTCAAATCCATGTGAAACCCATGATTTAGCAGCAAATCAATGGGATGTAGAAGGTTTAGCTGCAAATCCATGCGAAACCAATGATTTAGCTTCAAATGCTTGGGTTATAAGTGATATAGCTTCAAATTCAGACGAATCAAACGAGTTAGCTTCAAAATCCATGCGAAACACATGATTTAGCTTCAAATCAATGCGAGGTAGAAGGCTTATCTTGAAATCCATGAGAAACAAATGATTTAGATTCAGATACTTGCTGATATAAGTGATATAGCTTCAAATGCAGACGAAAGAAACGAGTTAGATTCAAATCCAAGCGAAAGACATGATTTAGCGTCAAATCAATGCGATGTGCAAGGTTTAGCTTCAAATCCAAGCGGAACACGTGATTTACCTTCAAATCAATGCAATGTAGTGGGTTTAGCTTGAAATCCATGCGAGACAATTTATTGAGCTTCAAACACTTACGATATAAGTGTTATAGCTTCCAATGCAGACGAAACAAAGGAGCTAGCTTAAATACAAGAGAAACACATGATTTAGCTTCAAATCAATGAGATGTAGAAAGTTTAGATTCAAATCCATGCGACACAAATGATTTGGCTTCAAATAATTGCGATATAAATGGTATAGCTTCAATGCAGCCGAAACAAACGAGTTAGCTTCAAATCCATGCAAAACACATGATTTAGCTGAAAATCAATGCGATGTAGAAGGATTAGCTTCAAATCCTTGCGAAGCAAATGATTGAGCTTCAAACACTTGGGATATAGGTGATATAGCTTCAAATGCAGCAAAACTAACGAGTTAGCTTCAAATCCAAGTGAAACACTTGATTTAGCTGCAAATCAATGCGATGTAGAAGGGTTAGCTTCAAATCCATGCGAAGCAAATGATTTAGCTTCAGATACTAGCGATATAAGTGATATAGCTTCATATGCAGACGAAACAAACGAATTAGCTTCATATCCAAGCGAAACACATGATTTAGCTTTAATCAGTGCGATGTAGAATGTTTAGCTTCAAACCCATGCGAAATAAATGGTTTGGCTACAAATACTTGTGATATACGTTATTTAGATTCAACTGCATGCGCAACAAACGAATCAGCTTCAAATCCATGTGAAACCCATGATTTAGCAGCAAATCAATGGGATGTAGAAGGTTTAGCTGCAAATCCATGCGAAACTAATGATTTAGCTTCAAATGCTTGGGTTATAAGTGATATAGCTTCAAATTCAGACGAATCAAACGAGTTAGCTTCAAAATCCATGCGAAACACATGAATTAGCTTCAAATCAATGCGAGGTAGAAGGCTTATCTTGAAATCCATGAGAAACAAATGATTTAGATTCAGATACTTGCGATATAAGTGATATAGCTTCAAATGCAGACGAAAGAAACGAGTTAGATTCAAATCCATGCGAAAGACATGATTTAGCGTCAAATCAATGCGATGTGCAAGGTTTAGCTTCAAATCCAAGCGGAACACGTGATTTACCTTCAAATCAATGCAATGTAGTGGGTTTAGCTTGAAATCCATGCGAGACAATTTATTGAGCTTCAAACACTTACGATATAAGTGTTATAGCTTCCAATGCAGACGAAACAAAGGAGCTAGCTTAAATACAAGAGAAACACATGATTTAGCTTCAAATCAATGAGATGTAGAAAGTTTAGATTCAAATCCATGCGACACAAATGATTTGGCTTCAAATAATTGCGATATAAATGGTATAGCTTCAAATGCAGCCGAAACAAACGAGTTAGCTTCAAATCCATGCAAAACACATGATTTAGCTGAAAATCAATGCGATGCAGAAGGTTTAGCTTCAAATCCAACCGGAACACGTGATTTAGCTTCAAATCAATGAGATGTAGAATGTTTAGCTTCAAATCCATGCGACACAAATGATTTGGCTTCAAATACTTGCGATATAAATGATATAGCTTCAAATGCAGCCGAAACAAACGAGTTAGCTTCAAATCCATGCAAAACACATGATTTAGCCGCAAATCAATGCGATGTAGAATTTTTAGCTTCAAATCCATGCGAAACAAATGATTCAGCTTCAAACAATTGGGATATAAGTGATATAGCTTCAAATGCGGACGAATCAAACGAGTTAGCTTCAAAATTCATGCGATACATATCATTTAACTTCAAATCGATACGAAGTAGAAGGCTCAGCTTCAAATCCATGTGAAATAAATGATTTAGATTCAGATACTTGAGATATAAGTTATATAGCTTCAAATGCAGGCGAAACTAACGAGTTAGCTTCAAAATCCATGCGATACACATGATTTAGCTTCAAATCAATGCGAGGTAGAACTCTTAACTTGAAATCCATGAGAAACAAATGATTTAGGTTCAGATACTTGCGATATAAGTGATCTAGCTTCAAATGCAGACGAAACAAACGAGTTAGCTTCAAATCCATGCAAAACACATGATTTAGCAGCAAATCAATGCGATGTAGAAGTTTTAGTTTCAAATCCATGCGAAACAAGTGATTTAGCTTCAGATACTAGCGACATAGGTGATATAGCTTCAAATGCAGACGAAACAAACGAGTTAGCTTCAAATCCATGCAAAACACATGATTTAGCCGCAAATCAATGCGATGTAGAAGTTTTAGCTTCAAATCCATGCGAAACAAATGATTCAGCTTCAAACAATTTGGGATATAAGTGATATAGCTTCAAATGCGGACGAATCAAACGAGTTAGCTTCAAAATCCATGCGATACATATCATTTAACTTCAAATCGATACGAAGTAGAAGGCTTAGCTTCAAATCCATGTGAAACAAATGATTTAGCCGCAAATCAATGCGATGTAAAAGTTTTAGCTTCAAAGCCATGCGAAACAAATGATTCAGATTCAAACAATTGGGATATAAGTGATTTAGCTTCAAATGCAGAGGAAACAAACGAGTTAGCATCAAATCCATGCAAAACACATGATTTAGCGTCAAACCAATTGCGATGCAGAAGGTTTAGCTTCAAATCCAACCGAAACACATGATTTAGCTTCAAATCAATGCTAAGTAGAAGGCTTAGTTTCAAATCCAAGTGAAACGAATTGGTTAACTTCAAATACTTGTGATATACATGATTTAGCTTCAACTGCACGTGATATAAACGTGTTAGCTCAAAGTTCAAGCGACAACATGATTCAGCTTGAAATCAATGCGATGTAGAAGGTTTAACTTCAAATCCATGCGAAACAAATGATTTAGCTTCAGATACTTGCGATATAAGTGATATAGCATCAAATGCAGGCGAAACGAAAGAGTTAGCTTCAAATCCATGCGAAAGACATGATTTAGCTGTAAATCAATGCGATGTAGAAGGTTCAGCTTGACATCCATGCGAAACAAATGATTTAGCATCAGATACTTGCGACATAACTGATATATCTTCAAATGCAGGGGAAACAAACGAGTTAGCATCAAATCCATGCAAAACACATGATTTAGCTTCAAATCAATGCGATGTAGAATGTTTAGTTTCAAATCCTTGCGAAACACATGAATTAGCTTCAAGTCAATGCGAAGTAGAAGGCTTAGTTTCAAATCCATGCGAAACGAATAGTATAGCTTCAAATACTTGTTCTATACATGATTTAGTTTCATCTGCATGCGAAACAAACGAATTAGGTTCAAATTCAACCGAAACACATGATTCAGCTTCAAATCAATGCGCAGTAGAAGGCTTAGCTACAAATCAATGCAAATCGAATGGTTTCGCTACAAATACTTGTGACATACATTATTTAGCTTCAAATGCAGGCGAAACAAACGACTTAGCTTCAAATCCATGCGAAACACATGATTTAGCTTCAAATTAATTCGAAACACATGTCTTAGCTTAATATTCATGCGAAACAAATGGTTCAGCTTCAAATACTCTTGATATACATGATTCAGCTTCAACTGCATGTGAAACAAACGAGTTAGCTTCAAATTCAAGCGAAACACATGATTCAGCTTCAAATCAATGCTATGTAGAAGGTTTAGCTTCAAATACGTGCGAAACAAATGATTTAGCATCAGATACTTGCGATATAGGTAATATAGGTTCAAATGCAAGGGAAACAAAAGAGTTAGCTTCAAATCCATGCAAAACACATGATTAATCTTCAAATCAATGCGATGCAGAAGGTTTAGCTTCAAATCCATGCGATACACAAGATTTAGCATCAAATCAATGAGATGTAGAATGTTTAGCTTCAAACCCATGCGACACAAATGATTTGGCTTGAAATACTTGCGATATAATTGATATAGTTTCAAATGCAGAAGGAATAAACGAGCTACCTTCAACTCCATGTGAAAAAAAAGACTGAGTACCAAATCAATGCGATGCAGAAGGTTTAGCTTCAAATCCATGCGAAACAAATGATTTAGCTTCAGATACTTGCGATATAAGTGATATAGCTTCAAATGCCGTCGAAACTAACGAGTTAGCATCAAATCCGTGCAAAACACATGATTTAGCTTCGAATCAATGCGATGCAGAAGGTTTAGCTTCAAATCAATGCGAAACAAATGATTTGCTTCAAACAATTGAGATATAAGAGATATAGCTTCAAATGCAGCCGAAGCAAACGAGTTAGCTACAAATCCAAGAGAATCACACGATTTAGCTTCAAATAAATGCGATTTAGAAGGTTTAGCTTCAAATACATGCGAAACAAATGATTTAGCTTCAGATACTTGCGATATAATTGATATAGCATTAAATGCAAGCGAAACGAACGAGTTGGCTTCAAATCCATGCGGAAGACATGATTTAGCTGCAAATCTATGTGATGTAAAAGGTTTAGCTTCAAATCCATGCGAAACAAATGATTTAGCTTCAAATCGATACGATGTAGAAGGCTTAGCTTCAAATCCATACGAAACAAATGATTTAGGTTCAGATACTCGCGATATAAGTGATATAGCTTCAAATGCAGGCGAAACGATGGAGTTAGCTTCAAATCCATGCGAAACACATGATTTAGCTTCAAATCAATGCGATGTAGAAGGTTTAGCTACAAATCCATGCGAAACACATGATTTAGTTTCAAATCAATTCGAAGTAGAAGGAGTACCTTCAAATCCATGCGAAACAAATGGTTTAGCTACAAATACTTGTGAAATACGTTAGATAGATCCAACTCCATGCGAAACACATGATTTAGCTTCAAATCCATGCGAAACAATTGATTTAGCTTCAAATTAATTCGAAACACATGTCTTAGCTTAATATTCATGCGAAACAAATGGATCAGCATCAAATACTTTTGATATACATGATTCAGCTTCAACTGCATGTGAAACAAACGAGGTAGCTTCAAATTCAAGCGAAACACATGATTCAGCTTCAAATCAATGCTATGTAGAAGGTTTAGCTTCAAATACGTGCGAAACAAATGATTTAGCATCAGATACTTGCGATATAGGTAATATAGGTTCAAATGCAAGGGAAACAAAAGAGTTAGCTTCAAATCCATGCAAAACACATGATTAAGCTTCAAATCAATGCTATGTGGAAGGTTTAGTTTCAAATTCATGCGACACAAATGATTTAGCTTGAGATACTTGTGATATAAGTGATATAGCTTCAAATGCTGGCGAAACGATCGCGCCAGCTTCATATCCATGCGAAACACATGATTTTGCTCCAGATGCTTGCGATATAAGTGATATAGCTTCAAATGCAAACGAAACAAACGAGTAAGCTACAAATCCATGCGAAACACATGATTTAGCTTCAAATCCATGCGTTGTAGGAGATTTATCTTCAAATCCATGCAAAACAAATCATTTAGCAACAGATACTTGCGATGTAACTGATATAGCTTCAAATGCTGGAGAAACCAACGAGTTTGCTCCAAATCTATGCGAAACAACTGATTTAGCTTCAAATCAATGCGAAGTAGAAGGCTTAGCTTCAAATCCATGCGAAACAAATGATTTAGCTTCAAACAATTGGGATATAAGTGATATAGCTTCAAACGCTGACGAATCAAACGAGTTAGCTTCAAAATCCATGCGAGACACATGATTTAGCTTCGAATCAACACGATTTAGTAGGTTTAGCTTCAAATCCATGCGAAACGACTGGTTGAGCTTCAAACACTTGCGAAATGGGTTATATAGCTTCAGCTGCGTGCGAAACAAATGATTTAGGTTCAGATACTTGCGATATAAGTGATATAGTTTCAAATGCAGCCGAAGCAAACGAGTTAGCTTCAAATCCAAGCGAATCACATGATTTATCTTCAAATCAATGTGATGTAGAAGGCTTAGCTTCAAATGCTTGCGAATATAAGTGATATAGCTTCAAATGCAGCCGAAGCAAACGAGTTAGCTTCAAATCCAAGCGAATCACATGATTTAGCTTCAAATCAATGCGATGTAGAAGGTTTAGATTCAAATCCATGAGAAACAAACGATTTAGCTTCTAACAATTGGGATATAAGTGATATAGCTTCAAATGCTGTCGAACCAAACGAGTTAGCTTCAAAATCCATGCGGTACATATCATTTAACTTCAAATCGATACGAAGTAGAAGGCTTAGCTTCAAATCCATGCGAAACGAATGATTTAGATTCAGATACTTGCGATATAAGTGATATAGCTTCAAATGGAATCGAAACTAACGAGTAAGCTTCAAATCCATGCGAAACACATGATTTATCAGCAAATCAATGCGATGTAGTAGGTTTAGCTTCAAATCCATGCGAAAGCAATGATTTAGCATCAGATATTTGCGATATGAGTGATATAGCTGCAAATGCAGACGAAACAAACGAGTTAGCTTCATATCCAAGCGAATGAGATGATTTAGCTTCGAATCAATACGATTTAGAAGGTTTAGCTTCAAAACCATGCCAAACGAATGGTTGAGCTTCAAACACTTGGGATATAGGTGATATAGCTTAAACTGCATGCGAAACAAACGATTTAGCTTCAAATCCATGCTAAACATATGGTTTTGCTTCAAATCAATGCGAAGTAGAAGGCTTAGCTGCAAATTCATGCGAATCGAGTGGTTTAGCTTCAAATACTTGTGATATACATGATATTGCTTCAACTGCATGCGAAACAAACGTGTTAGCTGCAAATCCAAGCCAAAAACATGATTTAGCTTCAAATCAATGCCTGTGCAGAAGGTATTGCTTCAAATCCATGCGAAACAAATGATTTAGCTTCAAACAATTGAGATATAAGTGATATAGCTTCAAATGCAGCCGAAGCAAACGAGTTAGCTTCAAATCCAAGCAAATCACATGATGTAGCTTCAAATAAATGCGATGTAGAAGATTTAGATACAAATTCATGCGAAACAAATGATTTAGCTTCAAACAATTGGAATATAAGTGATATAGCTTCAAATGCTGACGAATCAAACGAGTTAGCTTCAAAATCCATGCGATACATATCATTTAACTTCAAATCGATACGAAGTAGAAGGGTTAGCTTCAAATCGATGCGAAAAAAAATGATTTAGATTCAGATACTTGCGATATAAGTGATATAGCTTCAAATGCCGTCAAAACTAACGAGTTAGCTTCAAATCCATGCAAAACACATGATTTAGCTTCAAATCAATGCTGTGCAGGAGTTTTGTCTTCAAATCCAAGCGAAACACATGATTTAGCTTCAAATCAATGCGATGTAGAACGTTTAGCTTAAAATCCATGCGAAACAAATGATTTAGCTTCAAATACTTGCGATATAAGTGATATAGCTTCAAATGCAGTCGAAACTAACGAGTTAGCTTCAAATCCATGCGAAACACATGATTTAGCTTCAAATCAATTCGAAGTAGAAGGATTAACTTCAAATCCATGGGAAACAAATGGTTTCGCTACAAATACTTGTGATATACGTTATTTATATTCAACTGCATGCGCAACAAACGAGTTAGCTTCAAATCCATGCGAAACACATGATTTTGCTTCAAATTCATCCGAAACACATGGTTTAGCTTAACATTAATATGAAAAAAATGGTCCAGCTTCAAATACTTGTGAAATATATGATTTAGCTTCAACTGCACCTGAAACAAA